>NW_026607597.1:342500-357500 GCF_029499605.1 Hyla sarda
CTTCCGTCGCTGCTGTATTGCGTCATCTCAGAGACGCAGAGTGGGGCGGTGCGCCTGGCGTTCTTCCGGTATTTAAACTCGGCGGGCTGGCGTCCAGTTGGCGTTTCCGGGCGATCATGGAAGAACCTCCTGACATGCAGCAGCCTCCTGACAGCAGCGCACGAAAGCGGTAAGTGGACGCTCCTCTCATGCCTTCCTAACGTAGTCCCCAGTAGGTTCCGTTGTCTAACCTCTTATTCTCTTATCCTCCTCCTGCAGGGCTAAGCGGATGCCGCTCACGTGCCCCTATTGCCACAAGGTGCAGAAGGCATTATCCATTCACCTTCGTAGGTATTGCCGCCGGATCCGGAGCGAAAGCCGGCTAAATGCGGCAATGGAAGAGGCAAGAACTGCGGTTATGTCTATTGCCTCAAAGGGCACAACGATCCGCTATGGCGATATAGAGAGGCTGGACTCTCTGGAGTCCTTCGTGACTTTCCTTCATGAGCGAGGCTTTAAGGTGGTTGATAGGCCGTCCCCCGAGGTTGAGCAGTCCGTTTCGAATGATGATGATGATGAAGCCCAGGAGCGTGACGGTTGTGAGGAGCTAGTTGTGCCCGCAGCGGAGCCCAGCGCAGGCGGAGCCAGATCCAGCAGTTCCGAGCAGAGCAGCCAAGAGACTACCCAGAGCGAGTCTGATATAGCCACGAGCCCCGAGCAGGTTGACCATGGTGCGCATGAAGTGGATGAAAGGACCGCGAGGTCTATTTCGCTCTTAGGGTGTGTGATGCGTTTTTTTTCCCCTAGGTCGGTAGTATCGAGTGTTAATGGCATCCTTTCTTTGTCTCTTTCCTTCAGGGCCCAAAGCGTGAAGTGGACCACCGAAAAACGGCGGAATATGAAGAGGGCCGGGCTTTATCGCCGACACGATGTGCGGTGCCCGGCACTGGCCGGCTTCGCTACGTATCTCCGGGTCACACTAGGCGTGAAGCGATACCGGCAAGAGGTGGAGAACGTGGCGCGGTTCCTCTACTTTGTAAACCCACACAGCACGGACCTGAGCTGGGTTAGAGACATTGAGAAAGTGCATGCTTTTTTCACCCGGCTGCGCGATCAGCTATTGACTGAGCAAACCGTCCTGAACTATCTTAAGTGCGTTCGGCGTTTCCTGCGCTATCAGATGCGAGCGACGAATTTACCGGTGCAGAGGCCTCGCCTCTTTCGGTCTTGTCAGCACATCTCCTCGGTCTTGGATGACCTCCAGAAGGTCCTGTCGAAAGGCGTTTCGAGGGAGGTAGTTCAAAAGCGATACCTTGGCCTCGATAAGGCCAGTGCGACGCCGGAGCAGTGTCGGCGCCTGCTCGAGGTTGCTAGGCCAAATTTCCTAATGAGCGTGCGGGCGGCCAGGGAGGGTGATCCGACTCGGGCCCATGCCCTCGAAATCCTGTATTACCTACAGGCCCTTCTGATCCTGAAGCATCTGCAACGGCCAGGTGTAGTAAAAAACCTGCGTGTGTCCGAGTGGCAGCGTAGAGTGAGGCATGAGTACGGTGGGCAAGTGTATTCGGTTGTCGGTGTTCAAAATCACAAAACCTCCACCAAGCAAGTGGCTTCTTTTGCGTTAAATGCCCAGGAAGAGGCCTGGTTCTCCGTCTACCACGACTGCGTCAGGCCGCTCCTCCTGGACGAGCAGGAGCCAGAGGAGTTTTTTGTGTCCACCACCTCGGCTGAGCTCTATAATCCGTCAAACGACATGAGGCGATACCATAACCGGTATGGCCTGAAGAGCGTACCGAGCGTGCTGGTGCGGAAAGTGTGCGAGACGAACACTGTGGCGCTGTGCACTGATGCCGAGAAATCGCTCTTCGCCCGTTACCTCTCGCACTCCAATTTGACTGCCGAACGAGTGTACCGAGAGAAGACACTCGATGATATATGCCACGGGAGTGAATTGGTTGTGCGGGCCGGGCGGGGCGAGAGGCCGCAGGCCAGCGGGAGTGGCCGGGTCCCGGTAGCTGGAGCTGGGCCGGAGGCCGGGGGCGGACGCCAGGTGACAGGGACCGTAGCTGGACGGTCACTTCAGATCCGACTTAGGCGCTGTGATGACCCGCCGCCGCTGCAGCAGCCACGGCGCGGGTGTTTGAGGCAGAGGAGACGGGTGAGGCGGGTGCCCGTAGGGCGGGACGAGGTACTGCAGCTACTGTGATGCGATTGTCTCAATAAAGTGTCGGTTTGAACTGATTACACTGAGTGGTTTTTTTTGGTCCAAGGGGGCGAATGCCAGATGAGTACCCGAGGAAGGTGGGCCTATGCCGGTCGTTCCCACAAGAACGGATCAAGTGTGCCGTGTCGAATAATTCAACGGTACAAATGGTTCGTTCCTGGGGGGGAAGGCTGTACAAGTACACGAGTTCCCCGTGCAAAGCATCTGGAAGGGTCCCCTGAAGGGCAAAGAGAACCAGGGCGGGAGGCGCGGGTCCCTGTACCCAGGCAGGGCGCGCCGTCCTTGGGCACAGGATCGGTGATGCTGCCCCCCCCCCCGGCGGCGGGGAGCGGAGGCGTGTAGGGCGTGTCGGCCAACCTTGGCGGGCGGTCTGCCGAGGCGCCCCGGTCCCCCCGGAGGCGACAAAGTCCCAAGTCCTGGATGTCGGCCAGGGGGAGGTGTGGGTCCCTGTGCCCAGGCAGGGTGCACCGAACCCGGGCAAGGCCTCTGTAAAGGGCCCCCGACAGACTTCCAGGCCTCGGGACATTTGACAGAGAACCAGGGCGGGAGGCGCGGGTCCCTGTACCCAGGCAGGGCGCGCCGTCCTTGGGAACAGGATGGGCGACAAGTACCCCTGACAGAATAGGAGTCCCGGTTGTCGGCCAGGGGGAGGTGTGGGTCCCTGTGCCCAGGCAGGGTCCACCGAACTCGGGCAATGCCTCGGGAAGGGTCCCCCGAAAGACTTCCAGGCCTGACGATTATCTCGAAACCGAGAACCGCTATGAGAACGGATTCGAAGGCTGAATCCGGGTGACAGTTCCACGAGTCGGGCATGACAGAGTGGCACGCGTTCATAAAACTGCATAGCAGCGTGGCGACCGGCTACCTCAGAACGGCCACCTGCCTGGGGATAGCAGGAGAGCGAGAAGCACGGCTGCTCTCTCGGGGTACGCCAGGGCCGAGCGCGGGCTCGCCTGCGGAAGAACCCCTGCCTTCTCCCACGGTGAATTCCGGGGGAGACGGGGCCGGTTCACGTACCCGACCCGGGGCTGGGCGGTCCCCGGGCAAAGCCTCCAGAAGGGTCCCCTTGCACGCACAGACCGGGAGAGGCTAAGAGGGCGGGAGGCGCGGGTCCCTGTACCCAGGCAGGGCGCGCCGTCCTTGGGAACAGGATGGGCGACAAGTACCCCTGACAGAATAGGAGTCCCGGTTGTCGGCCAGGGGGAGGTGTGGGTCCCTGTGCCCAGGCAGGGTCCACCGAACTCGGGCAATGCCTCGGGAAGGGTCCCCCGAAAGACTTCCAGGCCTGACGATTATCTCGAAACCGAGAACCGCTATGAGAACGGATTCGAAGGCTGAATCCGGGTGACAGTTCCACGAGTCGGGCATGACAGAGTGGCACGCGTTCATAAAACTGCATAGCAGCGTGGCGACCGGCTACCTCAGAACGGCCACCTGCCTGGGGATAGCAGGAGAGCGAGAAGCACGGCTGCTCTCTCGGGGTACGCCAGGGCCGAGCGCGGGCTCGCCTGCGGAAGAACCCCTGCCTTCTCCCACGGTGAATTCCGGGGGAGACGGGGCCGGTTCACGTACCCGACCCGGGGCTGGGCGGTCCCCGGGCAAAGCCTCCAGAAGGGTCCCCTTGCACGCACAGACCGGGAGAGGCTAAGAGGGCGGGAGGCGCGGGTCCCTGTACCCAGGCAGGGCGCGCCGTCCTTGGGAACAGGATGGGCGACACGTACCCCTGACAGAATATGAGTCCCGGTTGTCGGCCAGGGGGAGGTGTGGGTCCCTGTGCCCGGGCAGGGTCCACCGAACCCAGGCAAGGCCTCTGGAAGGGTCCCCCGAAAGACTTCCAGGCCTGACGATTATCTCGAAACTGAGAACCGCTATGAGATCGAATTTGAAAGCCGAATCCGGGCGACAGTTCCATGATCTGGGCATGAGAGAGTGGTACGCGTTCATAAAAGTGTATCGCAGCATCGCGACCGGGTACCTTCGAACGGCCACCTGTGCCAGAGAGCTGGGACGTTGAGCCAGTTGAGCAAGTTTGGCGGGCGGTCCGCCGAGGTTCCCCAGACCCTGGGGAGATGTGCGCGTGGGCTGTCCCCCCTCTTTGGACCGGAGGGGCCTAGCTAAGGGCATATTTCTCGATTGATCTGGCAAGGTGCGATCTGGCGGGGAGCTACCCTCTCGTTTGGCCGGGCTGTGGAGCCCGTGTCAGCGAAGGCGAGAGGGTCTTGTTCACCCTGATGCCGCATCGCACTGGGGCTCGGGGCCCTTAGGGTATACCCCCTCCCGGTGGAACTCCTGCTGGGAAAGGGGTCGTCCCTCCCGAGAGGCAAGCTTGAGTGGAACGGAGTTGGGACTCCCAGAGGTGTCCGGTGCCCGGCTGAGGAGAGCGGGCCGAGCTAATAGCATTATTCGCAATATCTCCAGATGGTGATTTTGACGCACGATCCGGCGGGGAGCGACCCTCTCGTTCGGCCGGGCTCTGGAGCCCGTGTCGGCTAAGGCGAGAGGGATTGATCCCCTGATGCTGCATCGCACCATGGCATGGTCCGGAAGGGTATATCCATCTTTGAAGGTCACTAGATCGATCTATTGTTGCGTGATCACGAAGGGCCCTAGGGAGGGCGGCCGGGTGGTCCGGCAGGAAGCGTAACCGCGTCCCGGTGCGGGAGAACCAAGGCCCCACAGGGTCCTCGAGGCTGCCCGCGAGACTCCGGTCCCGTCTCGGCACGCCTCGTTCCCCGGGCCTCTCCCTTAAGCCGTGGGTGTCGGAGTGCGCGCAGCAGGACCGCACCTCAGCCGCCCTCCCTCGGCCTCCCTCGCGGAGGGGGGCCGAGCCGTCCCAGAAAACGCCAGGGGGACGGCTGCCCGATGGCCACTGGACCCCGCTGAGCCCACCCTGGCAGGGGATCCTTGGAGAGCGGACACCTGGAGGAAGGCAGCGGGACCGCCGGGCGGGTGGGCGGACCCCGACGGGCCGCCCGGCGGAGCCCCTTCGTAGGCTGAGCGTAAAATTGCCAGAGTCCCGATTGACATGCCCGGGGGGGCTAAGCGTGGGTCCCTGCATCCCAGGCAGGGTGTGCCCACCCCGGGCATGGGATCCCCGAACCCGGAGTGGTGGAGGGGTCGGTGGTCATGAAGGCCCCTAGGGAGGGCGGCCGGGTGGTCTGGCAGGAAGCGCAACTGTGCCCCGGTGCGGGAGAACCAAGGCCCCACAGGGTCCTCGAGGCTGCCCGCGAGACTCCGGTCCCGTCTCGGCACGCCTCGTTCCCCGGGCCTCTCCCCTAAGCCGTGGGTGTCGGAGTGCGCGCAGCAGGACCGCACCTCAGCCGCCCTCCCTCGGCCTCCCTCGCGGAGGGGGCCGAGCCGTCCCAGAAAACGCCAGGGGGACGGCTGCCCGACGGCCACTGGACCCCGCTGAGCCTACCCCGGGCAGGGGATCCCCGGAGAGCGGACACCCGGAGGAAGGCAGTGGGACCGCCGGGCGGGTGGGCGGACCCCGACGGGCCGCCCGGCGGAGCCCCTTCGTAGGCTGAGCGTAAAATTGACAGAGTCCCGATCGACAAGCCAGGGGGGCTAAGCGTGGGTCCCTGCATCCCAGGCAGGGCGCGCCCACCCCGGGCACGGGATCCCCGAACCCGGAGCGGTGGAGGGGTTGGTGGTCACGAAGGGCCCTAGGGAGGGCGGCCGGGTGGTCCGGCAGGAAGCGCAACCGCGTCTCGGTGCGGGAGAACAGGGTCCTCGAGGCTGCCCGCGAGACTCCGGTCCCGACTCGGCACGCCTCGTTCCCCGGGCCTCTCCCCTAAGCCGTGGGTGTCGGAGTGCGCGCAGCAGGACCGCACCTCAGCCGCCCTCCCTCGGCCTCCCTCGCGGAGGGGGCCGAGCCGTCCCAGAAAACGCCAGGGGGACGGCTGCCCGACGGCCACTGGACCCCGCTGAGCCTACCCCGGGCAGGGGATCCCCGGAGAGCGGACACCCCGAGGAAGGCAGTGGGACCGCCGGGCGGGTGGGCGGACCCCGACGGGCCGCCCGGCGGAGCCCCTTCGTAGGCTGAGCGTAAAATTGACAGAGTCCCGATCGACAAGCCAGGGGGGCTAAGCGTGGGTCCCTGCATCCCAGGCAGGGCGCGCCCACCCCGGGCACGGGATCCCCGAACCCGGAGCGGTGGAGGGGTTGGTGGTCACGAAGGGCCCTAGGGAGGGCGGCCGGGTGGTCCGGCAGGAAGCGCAACCGCGTCTCGGTGCGGGAGAACAGGGTCCTCGAGGCTGCCCGCGAGACTCCGGTCCCGACTCGGCACGCCTCGTTCCCCGGGCCTCTCCCCTAAGCCGTGGGTGTCGGAGTGCGCGCAGCAGGACCGCACCTCAGCCGCCCTCCCTCAGCCTCCCTCGCGGAGGGGGCTGAGCCGTCCCAGAAAATGCCAGGGGGACGGCTGCCCGACGGCCACTGGACCCCGCTGAGCCTACCCCGGGCAGATGATCCCCGGAGAGCGGACACCCCGAGGAAGGCAGTGGGACCGCCGGGCGGGTGGGCGGACCCCGACGGGCCGCCCGGCGGAGCCCCTTCGTAGGCTGAGCGTAAAATTGACAGAGTCCCGATCGACAAGCCAGGGGGGCTAAGCGTGGGTCCCTGCATCCCAGGCAGGGCGCGCCCACCCCGGGCACGGGATCCCCGAACCCGGAGCGGTGGAGGGGTCGGTGGTCACGAAGGGCCCTAGGGAGGGCGGCCGGGTGGTCCGGCAGGAAGCGCAACCGCGTCTCGGTGCGGGAGAACAGGGTCCTCGAGGCTGCCCGCGAGACTCCGGTCCCGACTCGGCACGCCTCGTTCCCCGGGCCTCTCCCCTAAGCCGTGGGTGTCGGAGTGCGCGCAGCAGGACCGCACCTCAGCCGCCCTCCCTCGGCCTCCCTCGCGGAGGGGGCCGAGCCGTCCCAGAAAATGCCAGGGGGACGGCTGCCTGACGGCCACTGGACCCCGCTGAGCATACCCCGGGCAGGGGATCCCCGGAGAGCGGACACCCGGAGGAAGGCAGTGGGACCGCCGGGCGGGTGGGCGGACCCCGACGGGCCGCCCGGTGGAGCCCCTTCGTAGGCTGAGCGTAAAATTGACAGAGTCCCGATCGACATGCCAGGGGGGCTAAGCGTGGGTCCCTGCATCCCAGGCAGGGCGCGCCCACCCCGGGCACGGGATCCCCGAACCCGGAGCGGTGGAGGGGTTGGTGGTCACGAAGGGCCCTAGGGAGGGCGGCCGGGTGGTCCGGCAGGAAGCGCAACCGCGTCTCGGTGCGGGAGAACAGGGTCCTCGAGGCTGCCCGCGAGACTCCGGTCCCGACTCGGCACGCCTCGTTCCCCGGGCCTCTCCCCTAAGCCGTGGGTGTCGGAGTGCGCGCAGCAGGACCGCACCTCAGCCGCCCTCCCTCAGCCTCCCTCGCGGAGGGGGCTGAGCCGTCCCAGAAAATGCCAGGGGGACGGCTGCCCGACGGCCACTGGACCCCGCTGAGCCTACCCCGGGCAGATGATCCCCGGAGAGCGGACACCCCGAGGAAGGCAGTGGGACCGCCGGGCGGGTGGGCGGACCCCGACGGGCCGCCCGGCGGAGCCCCTTCGTAGGCTGAGCGTAAAATTGACAGAGTCCCGATCGACAAGCCAGGGGGGCTAAGCGTGGGTCCCTGCATCCCAGGCAGGGCGCGCCCACCCCGGGCACGGGATCCCCGAACCCGGAGCGGTGGAGGGGTCGGTGGTCACGAAGGGCCCTAGGGAGGGCGGCCGGGTGGTCCGGCAGGAAGCGCAACCGCGTCTCGGTGCGGGAGAACAGGGTCCTCGAGGCTGCCCGCGAGACTCCGGTCCCGACTCGGCACGCCTCGTTCCCCGGGCCTCTCCCCTAAGCCGTGGGTGTCGGAGTGCGCGCAGCAGGACCGCACCTCAGCCGCCCTCCCTCGGCCTCCCTCGCGGAGGGGGCCGAGCCGTCCCAGAAAATGCCAGGGGGACGGCTGCCTGACGGCCACTGGACCCCGCTGAGCATACCCCGGGCAGGGGATCCCCGGAGAGCGGACACCCGGAGGAAGGCAGTGGGACCGCCGGGCGGGTGGGCGGACCCCGACGGGCCGCCCGGTGGAGCCCCTTCGTAGGCTGAGCGTAAAATTGACAGAGTCCCGATCGACATGCCAGGGGGGCTAAGCGTGGGTCCCTGCATCCCAGGCAGGGCGCGCCCACCCCGGGCACGGGATCCCCGAACCCGGAGCGGTGGAGGGGTCGGTGGTCACGAAGGGCCCTAGGGAGGGCGGCCGGGTGGTCCGGCAGGAAGCGCAACCGTGTCTCGGTGCGGGAGAACAGGGTCCTCGAGGCTGCCCGCGAGACTCCGGTCCCGTGTCGGCACGCCTCGTTCCCCGGGCCTCTCCCCTAAGCTGTGGGCATCGGAGTGCGCGCAGCAGGACCGCACCTAAGCCGCCCTCCCTCGGCCTCCCTCACGGAGGGGGGCTGAGCCGTCCCAGAACACGCGAGCGGGATGGCTGCCTGACGGCCACTGGACCCCCCTCGCCCACCCTGGGCTTGGGAGTCCCGGAGAGCGGACACCCAGAGGAAGGCAGCGGGACCGCCGGGCGGGTGGGCGGACCCCGTCGGGACGCCCGGCGGAGCTCCTTCATAGGCTGAGCGTAACATTGACAAGGTCGAGATCGCTGTGTGCGGGGTGTTTGGGACCGGTCCCTGGACCCCCGGGAGGGTTCGCACACCCCGCGCACGGTATCCCCAGAGAGGGCACACCCGGAGGAAGGCAGCGGGACCACCGGGTGGGTGCGCGAACCCGCACGGGCGGTGCAGCGTGGCCCCGAAGTAGGCTGAGCGTAACATTGACAAGGTCGAGATCGCTGTGCGCGGGGTGTTTGGCACCGGTCCCTGACCCCCGGGAGGCTTCGCACACCCCGCGCATGGTATCCCCAGAGAGGGCACACCCGGAGGAAGGCAGCGGGACCACCGGGTGGGTGCGCGAACCCGCACGGGCGGTGCAGCGTGGCCCCGAATTAGGCTGAGCGTAACATTGACAAGGTCGAGATCGCTGTGCGCGGGGTGTTTGGCACCGGTCCCTGGACCCCCGGGAGGGTTCGCACACCCCGCGCATGGTATCCCCGGAGAGGGCACACCCGGAGGAAGGCAGCGGGACCACCGGGTGGGTGCGCGAACCCGCACGGGCGGTGCAGCGTGGCCCCGAAGTAGGCTGAGCGTAACATTCACAAGGTCGAGATCGCTGTGTGCGGGGTGTTTGGCACCGGTCCCTGGACCCCCGGGAGGGTTCGCCCACCCCGCGCATGGTATCCCCGGAGAGGGCACACCCGGAGGAAGGCAGCGGCACCGGCGGGCGGGTGTGCGGACCCCGTCGGGACGCACGACAGTGCTTCAGGCCGACCTTCTTAGGCTGAGCGACAAAGTCCCGATTGATGTGTGTGTCCCTGTGCCCAGGCAGGGTGCACCGTCCTTGGGCACAGGATCGTCGACGCGGACCCCCCCCCCGCGGCGGGGAAGGGGAAGCGTCGACATTTGCGACATAGTCGAGCGAGGACGACGTCCGGTCGGCCGAGGGCCCCCGATGCCCCTGGACCCCCCGGGGTGGGCCAGACGGAAAAATGTCAAAGTCTGGTTGTCGGCCAGGGGTAAGTGTGTGTCCCTGTGCCCAGGCAGGGTGCACCAAACCCGGGCGAGGCCTCCGGAAGGGTCCCCTGACAGACTTCCAGGCCTCGGGACTTTTGACAGAGAACCAGGGCGGGAGGCGCGGGTCCCTGTACCCAGGCAGGGCGCGCTATCCTTGGGCACAGGATCGTCGACGCGGACCCCCCCGCGGCGGGGAAGGGGAAGCGTCGACATTTGCGACATAGTCGAGCGAGGACGACGTCCGGTCGGCCGAGGGCCCCCGATGCCCCTGGACCCCCCGGGGTGGGCCAGACGGAAAAATGTCAAAGTCTGGTTGTCGGCCAGGGGTAAGTGTGTGTCCCTGTGCCCAGGCAGGGTGCACCAAACCCGGGCGAGGCCTCCGGAAGGGTCCCCTGACAGACTTCCAGGCCTCGGGACTTTTGACAGAGAACCAGGGCGGGAGGCGCGGGTCCCTGTACCCAGGCAGGGCGCGCTATCCTTGGGCACAGGATCGTCGACGCGGACCCCCCCGCGGCGGGGAAGGGGAAGCGTCGACATATTCGACATAGTCGAGCGAGGACGACGTCCGGTCGGCCGAGGGCCCCCGATGCCCCTGGACCCCCCGGGGAGGGCCAGACGGAAAAATGTCAAAGTCTGGTTGTCGGCCAGGGGTAAGTGTGTGTCCCTGTGCCCAGGCAGGGTGCACTGAACCCGGGCGAGGCCTCTGGAAGGGTCCCCTGACAGACTTCCAGGCCTCGGGACTTTTGACAGAGAACCAGGGCGGGAGGCGCGGGTCCCTGTACCCAGGCAGGGCGCGCTATCCTTGGGCACAGGATCGTCGACGCGGACCCCCCCGCGGCGGGGAAGGGGAAGCGTCGACATATTCGACATAGTCGAGCGAGGACGACGTCCGGTCGGCCGAGGGCCCCCGATGCCCCTGGACCCCCCGGGGAGGGCCAGACGGAAAAATGTCAAAGTCTGGTTGTCGGCCAGGGGTAAGTATGTGTCCCTGTGCCCAGGCAGGGTGCACCAAACCCGGGCGAGGCCTCCGGAAGGGTCCCCTGACAGACTTCCAGGCCTCGGGACTTTTGACAGAGAACCAGGGCGGGAGGCGCGGGTCCCTGTACCCAGGCAGGGCGCGCTATCCTTGGGCACAGGATCGTCGACGCGGACCCCCCCGCGGCGGGGAAGGGGAAGCGTCGACATATTCGACATAGTCGAGCGAGGACGACGTCCGGTCGGCCGAGGGCCCCCGATGCCCCTGGACCCCCCGGGGAGGGCCAGACGGAAAAATGTCAAAGTCTGGTTGTCGGCCAGGGGTAAGTATGTGTCCCTGTGCCCAGGCAGGGTGCACCAAACCCGGGCGAGGCCTCCGGAAGGGTCCCCTGACAGACTTCCAGGCCTCGGGACTTTTGACAGAGAACCAGGGCGGGAGGCGCGGGTCCCTGTACCCAGGCAGGGCGCGCTATCCTTGGGCACAGGATCGTCGACGCGGACCCCCCCGCGGCGGGGAAGGGGAAGCGTCGACATATTCGACATAGTCGAGCGAGGACGACGTCCGGTCGGCCGAGGGCCCCCGATGCCCCTGGACCCCCCGGGGAGGGCCAGACGGAAAAATGTCAAAGTCTGGTTGTCGGCCAGGGGTAAGTGTGTGTCCCTGTGCCCAGGCAGGGTGCACCAAACCCGGGCGAGGCCTCCGGAAGGGTCCCCTGACAGACTTCCAGGCCTCGTGACTTTTGACAGAGAACCAGGGCGGGAGGCGCGGGTCCCTGTACCCAGGCAGGGCGCGCTATCCTTGGGCACAGGATCGTCGACGCGGACCCCCCCGCGGCGGGGAAGGGGAAGCGTCGACATATTCGACATAGTCGAGCGAGGACGACGTCCGGTCGGCCGGTGCCGACGCGCCGACCCGGACCCCACGGAGTCGAGGGAAAATGTTAAAAGTCTGGTGGTTGGCCCGTGGGAAGTGTGTATCCTTGTGCCCAGGCAGGGTGCACTGAACCTGGGCAAGTCATCTGGAAGGGTCCCCTGACAGACCTCCAGACATGATGATTATCTCAAAACTGAGAACCACTATGAGATCGGATTTGAAAGCCGAATCCAGGCGACAGTTCCATGAGCTGGGCATGTCGGAGTGGTACGCGTTCATAAAAGTGTATCACAGCATCGCGACCGGGTACCTTCGAACGGCCACCTGTGCCAGAGAGCTGGGACGTCGAGCGAGTCGAGCCAGTCTGGCGGGCGGTCCGCCGAGGGTCCCCCGTCCCCCCGGACCCCCAGGGTGGGCCAGACGAAAAATCGTCAAAGTCCGGTTGTCGGCCAGGGGTAAGTGTATGTCCCTGTGCCCAGGCAGGGTGCACCGAACCCGGGCAAGGCCTCCGGAAGGGTCCCCTGACAGACTTCCAGGTCTTGGGACTTTTGACGGAGAACCAGGGCGGGAGGCGCGGGTCCCTGTACCCAGGCAGGGCGCGCTATCCTTGGGCACAGGATCGTCGATGTGGACCCCCCCGCGGCGGGGAGGTGGAAGCGTCGACAGACTCGACATAGTCGAGCGAGTACGGCGGGCGGTCTGCCGAGGGCCCTCGACACCCCTGGACCCCCAGGGTGGGCCATACGAAAAACCGTCAAAGTCCGGTTGTCGGCCAGGGGTAAGTGTGTGTCCCTGTGCCCAGGCAGGGTGCACTGAACCCGGGCGAGGCCTCCGGAAGGGTCCCCTGACAGACTTCCAGGCCTCGGGACTTTTGACGGAGAACCAGGGCGGGAGGCGCGGGTCCCTGTACCCAGGCAGGGCGCGCTATCCTTGGGCACAGGATCGTCGACGTGGACCCCCCGCGGCGGGGAGGCGGAAGCGTCGAGCGAGTCGAGCGAGTACGGCGGGCGGTCCGCCGATGGGCCCCCGGCCCCAGGGGTGGTGCCGACGCGCCCCCCCGGACCTCACGGAGGCGAGAAAAAAAATGTCAAAGTCCCGGTTGTCGGCCAGGGGTAGGTGCGGGTCCCTGTGCCCAGGAAGGTCAACCGAACCCGGGCAAGGCCTCTGCAAAGGTCCCCTGACCGACTTCCAGGCCTGACGATTTTCTCGAAACTGAGAACCGCTATGATATCGGATTTGAAAGCTGAATCCAGGCGACAGTTCCACGAGTTGGGCATGTTGGAGTGGTACGCGTTCATAAAAGTGTATCGCAGCATCGCGACCGGGTACCTTCGAACGGCCACCTGTGCCAGAGAGCTGGGATGTCGAGTGAGTTGAGCGGGTTGAGCCAGGGCGGGAGGCGCGGGTCCCTGTACCCAGGCAGGGCGCGCTGTCCTTGGGCACAAGATCGGTGATGCGGACCCCTGATGAATGTCAAAGTCCCGGTTGTCGGCCAGGGGTAGGTGTGGGTCCCTGTGCCCAGGCAGGGTGCACTGAACCCGGGCAAGGCCTCCGGAAGGGTCCCCTGACAGACTTCCAGGCCTTGGGACCTTTGACGGAGAACCAGGGCGGGAGGCGCGGGTCCCTGTACCCAGGCAGGGCGCGCTATCCTTGGGCACAGGATCGTCGACGTGGACCCCCCGCGGCGGGGAGGCGGAAGCGTCGAGCGAGTACGGCGGGCGGTCCGCCGATGGGCCCCCGGCCCCAGGGGTGGTGCCGACGCGCCCCCCCGGACCTCACGGAGGCGAGAAAAAAAATGTCAAAGTCCCGGTTGTCGGCCAGGGGTAGGTGCGGGTCCCTGTGCCCAGGAAGGTCAACCGAACCCGGGCAAGGCCTCTGCAAAGGTCCCCTGACCGACTTCCAGGCCTGACGATTTTCTCGAAACTGAGAACCGCTATGATATCGGATTTGAAAGCTGAATCCAGGCGACAGTTCCACGAGTTGGGCATGTTGGAGTGGTACGCGTTCATAAAAGTGTATCGCAGCATCGCGACCGGGTACCTTCGAACGGCCACCTGTGCCAGAGAGCTGGGATGTCGAGTGAGTTGAGCGGGTTGAGCCAGGGCGGGAGGCGCGGGTCCCTGTACCCAGGCAGGGCGCGCTGTCCTTGGGCACAAGATCGGTGATGCGGACCCCTGATGAATGTCAAAGTCCCGGTTGTCGGCCAGGGGTAGGTGTGGGTCCCTGTGCCCAGGCAGGGTGCACTGAACCCGGGCAAGGCCTCTGGAAGGGTCCCCTGACAGACTTCCAGGCCTTGGGACCTTTGACGGAGAACCAGGGCGGGAGGCGCGGGTCCCTGTACCCAGGCAGGGCGCGCTGTCCTTGGGCACAGGTTTGTCGATGTTGACCCCCCCGTGGCGGGGAGGCGGAAGTGTCGAGCGAGTCGAGCGAGTACGGCGGGCGGTCCGCCGATGGGCCCCCGGCCCCAGGGGTGGTGCCGACGCGCCCCCCCGGACCCCACGGAGGCGAGAAAAAAAATGTCAAAGTCCCGGTTGTCGGCCAGGGGTAGGTGCGGGTCCCTGTGCCCAGGAAGGTCAACCGAACCCGGGCAAGGCCTCTGCAAAGGTCCCCTGACCGACTTCCAGGCCTGACGATTTTCTCGAAACTGAGAACCGCTATGAGATCGGATTTGAAAGCTGAATCCAGGTGACAGTTCCACGAGCTGGGCATGTTGGAGTGGTACGCGTTCATAAAAGTGTATCACAGCATCGCGACCGGGTACCTTCGAACGGCCACCTGTGCCAGAGAGCTGGGACGTCGAGCGAGTCGAGCAACTTCGGCAGGCGGTCCGCTGAGGTTCCCTGGACCCCGGGGTGATGCGCGCGTGGCCTGCCCTCTCTTTGGACCGGAGGGGCGGAGCTAAGGGCATATTTCCGTGTTTTCCCCCGTGTAAGGTCCCCCGATCGATCAAGCGAGGCGCGATCCGGCGGGGAGCGACCCCCTCGTTCGGCCGGGCTTTGGAGCCCGTGCCGGGTAAGGCGAGATGGTCTCCCTCCCCACGATGCTGCATTGTGCCAATGCTCGGGCCTGCAGGGTATACCCCCCCTGGCGGAACAACCTCCGCCCGGGAAGGGGTCGTCCCTCCGCAGAGGTGAACTTGAGAGGCACAGGGCGGGGTCCCTGCGGCGGGGGCCCCTGGAGGCGTCCGGCACCACGCCGGCCGCCGGCGCCCGGGTGAGCAGAGTGGCGAGGGCCGTCTCCCGCTGCCCGGGCCGGCCGGCGTCCTGGCGTGCGGCACTTTTTCCCACAATGCGTTTGTCACGGCGGAGCCGCGCTCGCCC
>NW_026607597.1:365000-521278 GCF_029499605.1 Hyla sarda
AGTCTCTGGCTGGGAGGGGGAGACCCCACGTTTGATCTCCCGGACACCCTTCCAGGGCCCCAAGACTCAGCAAAAGTTTTGGGCATCACATTCGGCCAGGATGATTATCCCACCAAAAACTGGGATGGTAAGCTCCAGGATGCCACTCAGAGGGTGGACCAGTGGAAGGGTTGGTCTATGACCCTCAGGGAAAGGGTACACCTGATCAAATCGTACCTGCTCCCCTTGTTTATCTATCTGGGCAGCGTATGTATTTTACCAGAGGCTTACTACACTAGGGTCTACAGCCTGTTTTTCCAACTGTTATGGGGGAACAGGTTGAACCTAGTCAAGAGGGAGGTTACGTACCGCACGAGGAGACTAGGGGGTTTATCTATGGTAAACCCTGTGGTGTTCTTAACGAACACCTTCTTGAAAGCCAACATTGCAAACCTCTGGTCAGAGAGGGCTCCTCCGTGGGTACTCTCCTGCAGGGAATGGTTTCGGCCTTTCTTCCAGGAATGGGAGACAGGAGGGCAAGTGAAGGACCTCCGTACACCACATGGATATCTTCCGGCTTACGCTACCCCGACTCTGAAGGTGATACGTCGGTGGGGTCTGGGAGTGTGGGAGATCAGGACCCAGTCAAGGCAGTTCCTTGACAAACGGGTTCTGTTGACCCACTTCCAGAAGCCTCTGGCGCTCAGGGACTGCCCAGGTCGGGATCTGACGGTGGGATTGCATCTTTTAAATATGAAAAGGATCCCCCAGAAGTTTTGGGACTTGGCCTGGCGCTGCTTTCAGGGGAAGCTATATGTGAGGGACAACCTGAAGTACAGGAACTCTGATGACCGGGGATGTCCCCGAGAAGAGTACGGGGACACGCTGGAAAGCATGGACCACTTCCTGCTTCATTGTCCCTTTAATATAGGGGTTTACAACAGGGTGGGTGCTTCCATCGGCTGGAGTCAACTTGCCGGCCTTTCCTATCCGGAGTGGGCTTATGGGGCATTCAGGAACCTGGGTGGCCGTGATCGGGGCACTTTATTCTTAGTTAGCTTAGTGGTTAGGTACTACACGTGGAATGCACGGTGCTTAGTATCGACCCAACAGAAAGTCCTCTCCGAGGTGGAGGTATGTAGGAACATCACTGGTGACCTCGGGAAGATCAGGTCTTTGGAGTATGGCAGTCTTGGTACCAGTAGGGCTTCTCTCCTGTGGAGAGGGTTTTCTTTTGATGTACCTTAATTTTGGTTAGGGACAGTATATAGATGTTAGGGTGAGTATAGGGTCAGTTTTATGAAGGGATAGCGATAGGGTTAGAAGTAAGGTTCATAGGGTAAGCATTTTGAAACTTAGTTTTATCAGGATTGCCATCCTTCTTCCTGGTGGTGGGCTATGCATGTCACTCTAGCTTTTTGTTTTGTTTTCTGTAATTTGAATGTAAAGGGCTTGCAGGCAACCAATCTTGGGCCTGGTGGGGGTTTGAAGTACTGTATTACTTTGTTTTTCATATTATTTCTGTGGTTGTAGTGAATTAGTACATTGTTGAGTTAGTTAATAATAGTGGGGGGGGGGGATTAATTTTAAGTTGGGTGGGGGTTGTTGGGGGGAGGGGGTGATGCTTTGGGTCTGACTTGGGTCAGTTTATGGACAATGACTGTTTCAGTAAAAAAAAAATAATAATAAATAAAAAAAACACTGTGATACACGAACTCTGACCATGTCCAGTGGGAGTGGTGTGGGTGATGGGAGAGTTCATAGTGTAGGTTATTTTTCTTTAGGTTTTATTCTTGTTTACATGTATTTCATAAGTATAAATAGTTTTATGTATTTTTGTATAGTGTTATACCTCATTGTTGGGTAAAGGAAGTCGGACCAGATTTTAGTTGATATTATTGTGTTTATTTTTTCCCCCTTATGGTAATGTATCCATGCATGTGTGTGTTACTATAGTTTAAAGAGAAGGGAAAGGAGAAAGGGGAAAAAATAAATAAATAAATGAAATTTCCAAGTTGGAATTATTTTTAGTTATGGCAATAAGCCCTCTTTTTATTATAAATTTTTTATTTTTTTTTACTTTATTTTATTTTTTTATTTTTTTCGTTGTTATGATCTAATATGTATTGTGAGTATTGGTTGTTGTCTGTGTGTAAAATTAATGGTATTTCCAAGATGGAATTATTTTATTTATTTCCTTATTATTTTTATGGCAGTTAGCCCTATTTATTTTTGTTTAATGCATTTTGTGTATGGTATGTGGGGATAAGTTTCCTATTCGGATGTTTTCAGTTAAAACTTAATTAAGGAAAGCTATATTTATGTTTTGTTGGTAATTAATGTGTGTGTGTATGTGTGTGTGTTTGGAAGGATAATAGGTAAGAATTAGTAGTATCAGGCATTATTTGGTAGTTGAGTTAAGCTGGGCTGGTTGGTTAGGTAGGTCCTTTTATTCTGTAACAAAGAGTTTATATTTGTTACTTTTTCATCCTTATGTTTCAGCTGATTAAGCATTGTATTTGTGTTTTGTAAAAGTTTTATATTTTTCTAATAAAAAGAGTTCCAGCTGTAGCAAAACTCCCAGCATGCCAGGACAGTCAATGGCTATGCCGATGTGCTGGCCCCTGTATTCTCTGTGCAGTGATGACAACAGGGTGCCGCAACCGAGATCACGGGGGTCCTTTGGAGAGGGGATAAGATGTCTTGGTGCGTAGTACCCCTTTAAGAGGGAAAAACATGATATATATTTAACCCCAAACCAAATGTACCTTATTTTTATTTTCTACCTAATGTACATAAAGACCGAAAAAAAAAACACCTGGTCGTCCGATAGTTGCCAGATGTTTATCTGAATATATAGACCATCAGTTACAGAAATGTGCGGTGTCTTTACCAGCATACCTCAGAGATAAATGGGCGTTTATTAACCCTATTGAAAGATATCATACGGGAAGAGGACTATATGTGGGCAACGCTAGATATTGCTTCATTATATAGTAACATCCCACATGACAGAGGAGTGGAAGCTGTGTGATCTTTTTTAGTGGAAGATCCCTTGATGCCCATACATCAGAGGAACTTCATTTTGGAGGCCATTAAAGGAGTAGTGCAGTGTTGAAAAACATCCCCTATCCCAAGGATAGGGGATACATTTCAGATTGTGGGGTGTCCGACTGCTGGGGGGCCCCGTGATCTCCTGTACGGGGCCCTGGCTCGCTGGCCAGATAGCGCGTGTTGACTAGTGTTGAGCAGCATAGGCCATATTCGAATTCGCGATATTTCGCGTATATATGGACAAATATTCGTCATATATTCGCTAAATTCGCATATTCGTAATATTCGCGTAATATTTTTGCATATGCGAAAATTTGCATAAATGAAAATGTGCATAAGCAAATTTTCCCATATGCGAAAATTCATACGCCAGTCTCACACAGTAGTATTAGAGCCTTCTTTACACCACACAAGCTGGAAGCAGAGAGGGATGATCACTGTGATGTGTATTGTGAAAAAAAAAAAAACAATATTCGTAATTTCGAATATATAGTGCTATATTGGCGAATATTCGCGAATTCGCGCATTGCGAATATTTGCGAGCAACACTAGTGTTGACCACCAGACGAAGGGGCAGCCGACACGCCCCCTCAAAAAAAGCGCTATGGCAGAGCCAGAGATATCCAAAGGCAGCGCTGCATCAGTCCCCCCAAAAAATGTGAGTTCCTGGATTTAAATATCTATATTCAGGATGGCTGTTCGCATACTGCCAACTATTTTAAGGAGGTGGATGCAAACAGATACCTCGACTTTAACAGTTGCCATCTTAAATAATGGAAGAAGAACATTCCATTAGGTCAAATGAAAAGAATCCGAAGGAATTGTTCTTCCACACAAAAATACCTACAACAACTAGAGAACCTGGAGGATCGTTTTAAACAAAAAGGGTATCCCAAACCCCTTATACAAGGAGCACGCCAGAGAGTGGACGAATTAGAACAAAGTGCTTGCTTGAAAAATAATAAACAGGGTAATGCAGAGGGGGGTTATAATGATGAATTTGATTCTGTTTTTCTAACTAGGTATTACACTTCACACACCAATATTTTTTTATTATTTTTTTTATTTTTTTTTGTATAGGTAATATCACCAGCTCATATTATTGTGTCATGATTACTGGCACCATATGTAGTCCCCCAGTTATTCTTCTTTAGATGTTTTCCGTGTCCTGTGCAGTATCTCTCCCAGAAGTCCACTTGATGGCCCCCGTGGTGGTCTACACCCCGAAGTCATCAATTTTTACTCTAAGAGAGAGTGTGCAGCTGTTTCTGGAGACGGTCAACAATAACCTCTGCATGGTGGAATAATAGGTCACGATGTTTATCAGGATCAGTAGAAGCATCACCCACTCGATGATTATGATGGGGATTTCACGGATCTCGTCCCAGTCTTCATCATTATGGAATAATTCCTTTAATGTTTCATATCCAAAATAGAAAACTACACAGACAAAAGTCAGGCCACAGCAGGTGCATCTACTATGGTGGATGACTTTTTTTGCTCCTGGTAATTTATACATCTGGATGGACTGCCCAAGGTAGTATAAGGCTTCACATGTAATGGAAATTATCGTGCTGACAAAGTGTATCCTGGGATATTCTTCGGGGGACAATACATGCATAACAGCTGTGGAAAAACAGGAGGCCCACACAATGGCCAGCAGGATCCTCTGGATCAGGACCTGATGACCCCTGAACTCTTCAGTATGCATAACCATATACTTATAAATAAGAAAGGTTAGTACCAAAGTGCCAATGGACATCCCTATGAATCCAATTCAGAATAATATGCTTTCGGGAAAGACATTTCCCACGTCACTGTGAAGGAAAAGAAACCAATGTTATTATGGATATTTCCTCACTCCCAACCCATGAAATAAGAATCATGTGCTTGTTTATCTTACCTGATGCTCATCAGTGGCGAGGCTGCATGGCCGAGGACGACCGTCATGATGTAGCTGGTGGCAAGCCAGGCCGCACACCAAAACGCCAACAGGAGGGGGACGAACCCCAGTCCTTTTAGCTCCATTTCAGACAAGTAGAAGAAGAAGACGCTAATCTCACTATTCTCACTAATCGCACTGGAACTGACTGAAGGCTCGGGCGGCTGTCAGTGGGATGTCAGGCCTCCAGCTGTCTATGACATCACATGTGACATGTCAGAATGACTGCTTGTTTCTTTGAGCTGCCATGATTTAGTATCTGCTATAGACAGAACCTGATGTTTTTACTATGGACCTTACAGACCTCAGAACCCAAGTAATTAGTGCAGGGGCTCCATTTTGATCATCTCATATTTCACATTATTTGAGTTCCAGGGCTCAGATACATTTGCACCCTCTATAGCAGTGGTCTTCAAGCTGTGAACCCCCAACCGCTGCAGAACCACAACTCCCAGCATGCCGAGACAGCAACTTCGCATAAGGAAATAGTCTAATTAAACTTTTCTTATATATAGAATCCCTGAAATCTCCAATCTCTCCTTTTATTGGTTTATGATCTGTGTTACTTATTTGTTAAAAACAATGTTTCTGATTGTCTTCCCCCCACACACTTATGGGCTATCTCTTCAAACGACTTTATTTGACCTAAAGCGTATAATTGATTTACATAAATAAGCCCCTTTTCATCCAAAAGAGTGAATCTTTAATTTTAAGGAATTCTTTAAGTGCTTTATTCGACCATAATGAAGTAAAGTCAAATCTCCATGTGATTTTAAACATTTTTTAAGTTCCTCCCATACTTAATTATCTAGATATGCATGGGTGTAGTGAGTATCCCAGCTTCCAAAATCTCAAAAATATCCTTATAACGACCCATTAGGGTATGTTCACACTACAGTGTGTGAATGGAATCTCCGCTCGCTGAATTCAGTGAGCGAAGATTCAGACTGGCAGCCGGCGGTGGCGGTAGGACCGGGCGGCACTGAGCCGTCACCATTGACAGCTATGCAGTGCTCGCGGACTTCCGTGCAAAGAATGAACATGTTCTTTCTTTGGGCGGAACAATTTCATTGGCGCTGAAATTCCGCAGTGTGAACGGCTCTCGCGGAAACCCATTCACATTAATGTTAAGTTCACACCGCGGAATTCGGCTCTCGGAGTTCCGCCCGTGGAATTCGGCTTGCGGAATTCCGCCCGTGGATTTCCGCGGGAATTCCGTAGTGTGAACATACCCTTAGAGAGAAAAAATAGGACTACATTTTCCCTCCTTCTCATAATAGTCTGCAATTTTAGTGCTAAAAAGTACCTAAAAAAAAAAAAAAAGTGCCCAACCCCCATCGTGCTCAGCTAACGTTAAAGAAACATATTTCATTCTCGTGCTTTCCTGCCCCAAAGTAGTGAATTTAATAAAGAAATAAGAGCTTGGAACCATTTTTCTGATATCCATACAGTATAGAAACATAGAATGTGTCGGCAGATAAGAACCAATTGGCCCATCTAGTCTGCCCAATAATCTGAATCCTATCAATAGTCCCTGGCCCTATCTTATATGAAGGATAGCCTTATGCCTATCCCATGCATGTTTAAACTCCTTCACTGTATTTGCAGCGACTAGTGTTGCTCACGAATATTCGCAATTCAAATTTTAATCGCGAATATAGCATATTCGCGAATTTGCAAATATTGCAAATATAGCACTATATATTCATAATTACGAATATTCGCTTTTTGCGCATATGTGAAAATTTGTGCGCATATGCGCAAATTTGCGAATATTGAGCCCTCCCTTCATTAATGGTATAGAGAACTGTGACTAGTGCATCAACTCTGTGATTTTTTGCCCAATAAAACCAATAGGCTAATTGTGGTCTATGGGGATCTCACTGCATGTAAGATAAGCAGGACCGTCTCGGCAGTACAGTGGGATGGGAAACCGTCACTGGTTCGAGTCCCAGGGTGGACAGTGTTACAGTGTTGTGGTTAAACTTTACTTTCCTGGAAAAGCTGCTGAGTTGCCCATAGCAACCAATCAAATTGCTTCTTTCATTTTTCAGAGGCCTATTCAAAAATGAAAGAAGCGATCTGATTGGTTGCTAAGTATATAGTAAACATTCATATATGTGGTCAATATATAGTATACATTCATATATATGGGGGTAAGTATATAGTATACATTCATATATATGGGGGTCAGTATATAGTATACATTCATATATGGGGGTCAGTATATAGTATACATTCATATATATGGGGGTCAGTATATAGTATACATTCATATATATGGGGGTCAGTATATAGTATACATTCATATGTGTGGTCAGTATATAGTATACATTCATATATGGGGGTCAGTATATAGTATACATTCATATATATGGGGGTCAGTATATAGTATACATTCATATATATGGGGGTCAGTATATAGTATACATTCATATGTGTGGTCAGTATATAGTAAACATTCATATATATGGGGGTCAGTATATAGTATACATTCATATATATGGGGGTCAGTATATAGTATACATTCATATATATGGGGTCAGTATAAAGTATACATTCATATATATGGGGGTCAGTATATAGTATACATTCATATATGGGGGTTAGTATATAGTATACATTCATATATATGGGGTCAGTATATAGTAAACATTCATATATATGTGGTCAGTATATAGTATACATTCATATATATAGGGGTCAGTATATAATATACATTCATATATGGGGGTCAGTATATAGTATACATTCATATATACGGGGGTCAGTATTTAGTATACATTCATATATATGTGGTCAGTATATAATATACATTCATATATATGGGGGTCAGTATATAGTATACATTCATATATATGGGGTTTCAGTATATAATATACATTCATATATATGGGGGTCAGTATATAGTATACATTCATATATATGGGGGTCAGTATATAATATACATTCATATATGGGGGTCAGTATATAGTATACATTCATATATACGGGGGTCAGTATATAGTATACATTCATATATATGTGGTCAGTATATAGTATACATTCATATATATGGGGGTCAGTATATAGCAGTGATTCCCAACCGCGGTGCCGCGGCACACGTGTGTGCCGTTCAGCACTGCCCGTGGTGCCGCTGGATTTTGCCGTGATTTTTTTTATTTTTTACTATTATTTTTTTTTAAATGTCCCGCCCCGGCCTGACGGCGCAGGGGGGAAGGGAAGTCTGCGTGCGCACTGCGCACACAGCGTCCCCCTCTATCTCCTGCGTTTCCTGTGTTCCCCTCCGTCCCCTGCGTCTGCCGCGTGACCCGTGTTCCCCTCCTTCCCCATCTGTTCCCTGTGTCCCCCGCATCCCCCTCCTTCACTCTCCGTCTCCTGTGTCCCCCTCCGTCCCCCTCTCCCTTGCGGCGCAGTGAGCCGGATATGGTGCCCTGGGGCGGAACGAGCTGCACCAGCGCCGTACTCCCGTGCCTCCTGTGGAACTGCAAGCTGTGCGGGCCGGCTTGCTTAAGGTACCGTACCCTTTCCACCCCTCTGTTCACCTTCTCAACCCTGTCTAAATCCCCCCACCGTCACCCAGGTCCACACTCTACCCCTCCCCCCCGACCCCGTCACTCATGTCCACCCCCCCTGTCAGCCACGTCTGCCTTGTTTACCTCCCTGTCCATCTCTATCACCCATGTCCACCCCCCCCTGTCAGCCATATCTGCCTTGTTTACCTCCCTGTCCATCTCTATCACCCATGTAATCCCTCCCTGTCACCCATGTAATCCCTCCATGTCACCCATGTAATCCCCCCCCTGTCATCCATGTCCACCCTCCCTGTCACCCATGTCCACCCTCCAGTCACCCATGTGCACCCCCCCAGTCACCCATGTCCACCCCCCAAGTCACCCATGTCCACCCCCCCAGTCACCCATGTCCACCCCCCCTGTCACCCATGTCCACCCCCCCTGTCACCCATTTCCACCCTCCCTGTCACCCATTTCCACCCTCCTTGTCACCCATGTCCACCCTCCCTGTCACCCATATCCACCCCCCCAGTCACCCATGTCCACCCCCCCAGTCACCCATGTCCACCCCCCCAGTCACCCATGTCCACCCCCCCGTCACCCATGTAATCCCTCCCTGTCACCCATGTAATCCCTCCCTGTCACCCATGTCCACCCCCTCAGTCACCCATGTCCACCCCCTCAGTCACCCATGTAATCCCTCCCTGTCACCCATGTAATCCCTCCCTGTCACCCATATAATCCCTCCCCGTCACCCATGTTATCCCTCCCTGTCACCCATGTCCACCCCCCTGTCACCCATGTCCACCCCCCCTGTCACCCATATCCACCCCCCCTGTCACCCATGTCCACCCCCCCTATCACCCATGTCCACCCCCCCTGTCACCCATGTCCTTCCTCCCTGTCACCCATGTCCACCCTCCCTGTCACCCATGTCCACCCTCCCTGTCACCCATGTCCACCCTCCCTGTCACCCATGTAATCCCTCCCCCGTCACCCATGTAATCCCTCCCCCGTCACCCATGTAATCCCCCCCGTCACCCATGTCCACCCCCTGTCACCCATGTCCACCCCCACTCTGTCACCCATGTCCACCCTCCTGTTCACCCATCTGTCCCTTTGTTACCCCAGTCCACCCTTCTCTGTCACTCCTGTCCCTCTTTTACCCCCTTGTCCACCCCTCTGACCCCCTGTCTCCCCTCTCCACCCTCCTGTCACCCATGTCCACCCCCTGTCCACCCCTCTGTCACCCCTATGCCCCCGTCACCCATGTTCACTCTTCTACACCCATCTATCACCCTTGTACACCTCTCTACACCCCTCTGACACCCATTTACACTTCTCTACAACCCTCTGTCACCCATGTACACCCATCTGTCACCCATGTACACTCCTCTGTACCCCTCTGCCACCCATGTACACTCCTCTACACACCTGTCACCCATGTACACCCCTCTGTCACCCATGTCCACCCCCCCTGTCACCCATGTCCACCCCCTCAGTCACCCATGTCCACCCCTCAGTCACCCATGTAATCCCTCCCTGTCACCCATGTAATCCCTCCCTGTCACCCATGTAATCCCTCCCTGTCACCCATGTAATCCCTCCCTGTCACCCATGTAATCCCTCCCTGTCACCCATGTAATCCCTCCCTGTCACCCATGTCCAACGCCCCTGTCACCCATGTCCACCCTCCCTGTCACCCATGTCCACCCTCCCTGTCACCCATGTCCACCCTCCCTGTCACCCATGTCCACCCTCCCTGTCACCCATGTCCACCCTCCCTGTCACCCATGTAATCCCTCCCCCGTCACCCATGTAATCCCTCCCCCGTCACCCATGTAATCCCTCCCCCGTCACCCATGTAATCCTCCCCGTCACCCATGTCCACCCCCCGTCACCCATGTCCACCCCCACTCTGTCACCCATGTCCACCCTCCTGTTCACCCATCTGTCCCTTTGTTACCCCAGTCCACCCCTCTGTCACTCCTGTCCCTCTATTACCCCCTTGTCCACCCCTCTGACCCCCTGTCTCCCCTCTCCACCCTCCTGTCACCCATGTCCACCCCCTGTCCACCCCTCTGTCACCCCTATGCCCCCGTCACCCATGTTCACTCTTCTACACCCATCTATCACCCTTGTACACCTCTCTACACCCCTGTCACCCATTTACACTTCTCTACAACCCTCTGTCACCCATGTACACCCATCTGTCACCCATGTACACTCCTCTATACCCCTCTGTCACCCATGTACACTCCTCTACACCCCTCTGTCACTCATGTACACTCCTCTACACCCCTCTGTCACCCATGTACACTCATAGGCGTGCGCACAGGGTGTGCCGGGTGTGGAGCAAAAGGGGCAGCTGCACCGGGCCCTGTAATTCCTGGGGGCCCAAAAGCAGCTCTCCCCTTTTGCCCCATAAAGCTGATAAAGGCTGGCGGGCCAGGCGTCAGGGGCCCGGCCAAAATGTTAGTAGGAGTGGGTGGGGGGGCGGGTTTGCGCCGCACGCTACCTTTTTATGTTCGCCGCCGCCGTCACTCATTCCCAGGCAGCCAGTACCGCAATGGCTGTCTGGGAGATGGTCACGTGACGTGACGTGTGGTGCAACGTCACGGGCGGCATCATAGAGAAGAGCGGAGCATAGAGAGTCTCCCGCTCCTCTCAGTCCCCACACGGCCGCTTCCAGGATCAAGGCCGCAGCAAGGGACCCACCGCCGGGGGTATCCTCCCCTCACTTGCATAATCTGATAATCCCCTCCCCCGTACGTATCCTGTACTGATCCTGAGTTATATCCTGTATTATTCTAAAGAGCTGTACTCACTATTCTGCTGGTGAGGTCACTATGTACATATATTACATTACTTATCCTGTACTGATCCTGAGTTATATCCTGTATTATTCTAAAGAGCTGTACTCACTATTCTGCTGGTGAGGTCACTGTGTACATACATTACTTATCCTGTACTGATCCTGAGTTATATCCTGTAAATCTTTTATTAGAAAAATACAAATCATAACAAAACATAAACCAGCACAACTTTGCCATAACGGAAAACAACAACATGAAATAACATAAACCCAAACTTTACATTTAAATAAAAGAACAAAAATCCTGCCTAACCGGCCAGCCCAGCTTTCCTACTAGAACTAGAAATATTATAACTACACCTTTCATAGACAAACAACACACTCATAAGAAACATAAATATAGCACTATTTCGCTTTAACTCAAAACACCCAAACTCGGGAAAAATCATACATTACAAATAGAAAACACAACAAGCACTCACACTGCACACCATGTTTTTTTTTTTAAATAATAATAATAATTATAATAATAATAACAACACTATACCACACTCACACATGCACACATATATATCCATATATTAACTACATTTAACCAAGAAACCAAAAATAAATAAATAAATAAATTAAATTCAACTCAAAATACCCAAACTCGGGAAAATATCACAGAAAACACAATACACACATGCTTACACACATCTTTACTACATACTACATATATAAACCAAAGAAAATAAATCCACAACGGGATACTAAAGAAACATTACTACAAAAACAAAACTGGTTCGACTGCCATGTCTATCTCTACTATAAATACTATATACTTAAAAAAAAAAAAAAAAATTTTTTTTTATAACATAACATTATACATACTATATACATAACTAACTATATACACTACTATGTACAATACTATACACAAACTATATACACCTGTAAATAAACATAAAACACACCTACAAATATAAAAGAACATTCTACAGTAAACTGACCCTTCACCCACACCACCCGCCCTCCTGTACATGGGTCAGAGTTTTTTCCATACAGTTCATAGTCCTCAATGTCCAGTCCACAACTGACCCATGCCAGGTCCACCAAAAGAAAAGACCACCACCACCCACAAATATACCCTCCCAACCTAGAACTCCTCCCAACCAACTTAACCATAACCAGCTTTAACATACATAAGCAAACAATACAACCCACTTTAGGCCCAAGTTCGGTGCCTGTAAGCCCTTCATAACCATAGCATCTGAAAACAAAACAAAAAGCTAGGGTGCACATGCATTAGCCCACCACCAGGAAGAAGGAAGGCAATCCTGATACATACAAAATGTATATTCTTTCCCTAACTGCACCCTACCTCTCACCCTACCATTATCCCTAAAGATAAACTGACCCTAGTTGACTCCAGCCGATGGAAGCGCCCACCCGGTTGTAGACCCTTATATTAAAGGGACAATGAAGCAGGAAATGGTCCATGCTTTCCAGCATGTCCCCGCACTCTTCTCGGGGACATCCCCGGTCATCAGATCTCCTGCACTTCAAATTGTCCCTCACATATAGCTTCCCCTGAAAGCAGCGCCAGGCCAAGTCCCAAAACTTCTGGGGGATCCTTTTCATATTTAAGAGATACAACCCCACCCTCAGATCCCGACCTGTGCAGTCCCTGAGCGCCAGAGGCTTCTGGAAGTGGGTCAACAGAACCCGTTTGTCAAGGAACTGCCTTGACTGGGTCCTGATCTCCCACACTCCCAGACCCCACCGACGTATCGCCTTCAGAGTCGGGGTAGCGTAAGCCGGAAGATGCCCATGGGGCGTACGGAGGTCCTTCACTTGCCCTCCTGTCTCCCATTCCTGGAAGAAAGGCCGAAACCATTCCCTGCAGGAGAGTACCCACGGAGGAGCCCTCTCTGACCAGAGGTTTGAAATGTTAGCTTTCAAGAAGGTGTTTGTTAAGAACACCACAGGGTTTACCATAGATAAACCCCCTAGTCTCCTTGTGCGGTACGGAACCTCTCTCTTGACTAGGTTCATCCTGTTCCCCCATAACAGTTGGAAAAACAGGCTGTAGATCCTAGTGTAGTAGGCATCTGGCAAGATACATACACTGCCAAGATAGATAAACAAGGGGAGCAGGATACGATTTGATCAGGTGTACCCTTTCCCTGAGGGTCATAGACCAACCCTTCCACTGATCCACCCTATGAGTGGCATCCTGTAGCTTACCATCCCAGTTTTTGGTGGGATAATCATCCTGGCCGAATGTGATGCCCTGAATTTTTGCTGAGTCTTGGGGCCCTGGGAGGGTGTCCGGGAGATCAAAAGTGGGATCTCCCCCTCCCAGCCAGAGACTTTCACACTTATCCCGGTTGATCTTAGACCCGGATGCCTCCGAGTAGCGTTCCACCTCCGACATCACCACATCGACCTCCTCTCTCGAGGAAACGAAAATGGTGACATCATCAGCGTACGCCACCACTCTCTGGGCGACATCCAGTTCCGCCAGACTCATCCCGACTCCCGCCAACGGCCCACAATCTACCCTCCGGACGTAGGGATCAATTGCGAACACGTATAAAAGCGGGCTCAAAGGACAACCCTGACGGACTCCGGACCCCACCTCAAAAGAGCGGCCAGACCACCCGTTCACCAGCGGGAAACTCTCTGCCCCTGCATATAAGGTCTTAAGCCAATTAATAAAAGCACACGGTAAGCCATATCTCAGGAGGACGGACCAGAGGTACTCGTGGTTCACCCGATCAAATGCTTTGGCCTGATCCAGGGACAGCAAGTACCCCTTCCAGAGACCTGCACTACTCCGCTCCACTGCCTCCCGGACACCGAGAACAGCACTTAAGGTGCTTTGGCCTGGAACAGAGCAGTGCTGGGCCCCCGAAAGGAGCCGGGGTGCAAACTTCACCAGCCGATTAAACAGTATCTCTGCCAGAAGATTCCTGTCCGTATTGAGAAGAGCTATGGGCCTCCAATTCTCAATATGGCTGGGATCTTTACCCTTTGAGAGAAGAATCAGGGCTGACCTCCTCATTGACTTCGGCAGAGTGCCCGAGGAGAGACACTCATTGAATACCTCAGTCAAGAGGGGAGCTAAAGACTCCTTAAAGGTCTTGTACCACTCGGATGTTAAGCCATCCGGACCTGGTGACTTTTTGGGGGCAAGCCCCTCAATCGCCAGTCTCACTTCCTCTTCCCTGATTTTTTTTGCCAAAACATCAAGAGAGGGGTCTACCCCTGGCTCAGGAATGGTTTCAGCCAGGAAAGCCGACATCCCGTCTCGATCTAGATCCTTCCTTCCCAAGAGATGCGAGTAGAAGGATCTGACGACCTCCAAGATCCCTGATCTGGACCGATTCAGAGATCCTGTACTATCAATCAGTCCTGAAATGACTTTACTACTCACTGACATCTTACAGTTTCTGTAAGGGTCGGGCGAGCGGTACTTCCCGAAATCCCTCTCAAAAACCAAAGATGCGTGCCTATCGTACTGACACCTCATCAGCAAGGACTTCACTCTGGAGATATCCTCCCGGCTACCTCCAGTCGAGACGAGAAGCTCGAGTTTCCTCCTCAGTCCCTGATACAGGCGATACCTATTCAGGGACCTGAGGCTCGAGAGCTGGCGGAAGAACCCCGCAACCCGCTTCTTGAATATCTCCCACCACTCTGACTTACTACTACATAGGCCCAGTAAAGGTACCTGACTCTGAAGAAAATCCTCAAAGGACTGTCTTACCTCTGCTTCCTCCAGGAGGGACGAATTCAGCTTCCAATAACCTTTACCCATCCGAGGGGTCTCTGAAACATTCAGGGAAAACAAAATCATACAGTGATCGGAGAACTCCACCTCAACCACGGACACTGCAGAAGAGACAGCTTCCTCCTTCAAATAAAACCTGTCTATTCTAGACCTGCAGCTACCTCGATGATAGGTGAAACCCGCGTGGCCTGAGGGGCTCCGGATGTGGGCGTCCTCTAGGCGAGCTACCCTAACTATGCTATTGAGAGCTATGCTATCATAAGCCAACCGATCATTGGAGCCTCTCCTATCTTGGGACCTTTTGACAGTATTGAAATCCCCTCCAAAGATCACCTGTCGGCTTGTAAAAAGAAAGGGCTTAATCCTCATAAAGAGATCTTTGCGGCCCCACTTGGTTTGTGGGGCGTAGATGTTAATAAGCCGGAGCTCTTGCCCCTTCATGAGGACATCTAAGATCAGGCACCTCCCCATTTCTAACTCAATAACCCGTCTGCATTCAACAGGAGCGGTAAAAAGGACCGCCACCCCACTATACGGCTCAGCCGCAAGAGACCAGTGGGAGGGGCCACGCCTCCACTCTCTCCTGGCTTTTACCAGAGAGGCAAGATCTGACAACCTGGTCTCCTGCAGATACAAAATATCGGCTTCAACACGGCCGAGAAAATCAAAGGCTGCGAATCTAGCCGTATCAGACTTTATACTGGCACAGTTAATAGATGCCAGTGTCAATGGGGTGAGTGCCGCCATCATGGGTGATTGAGATAGACGGCCCTAACCCCCTCATTTTTGTTTCTTCTTTACCCCCTCATCCCCAGATGAGGAGGCTTCCTTGTCTTTGGACCGTTTTTTTGATTCTGACTGGTCCATTTTATAATCCCCATCTCCGCCTGGCTCCGATTTGGCCCCATCCCCTGCGGAAATTGCCCCATCAGGACAGGGCCCAGTTCCCCCTGGAGGCTCCCCCACTTCAGGCACCCCATCCCTGACCCCCCCCCCTTCAAGGAGGGGGAGGAGATGTCTTCAAGGACAGAGTACCGGTTAGACAGATCAATCAGAGGGGGGGCAGGTAAGCTTCCGCTTGGGACCTGGTCCGCAGCACGGGGACTAGAGGGCTCCGACCTCTTCTTTCTCCCTTTACTGCCCTTCTTTTTTGGCCTCTCTTCACCCTCCTCATCCACACTTTCACAGTGGGAGGAATCGGAAAGATCGGCCTTGCTGCCCTCTTCTTTACAGATTCTCCCCATTTCCTCTTCCAGCACATTCTCCCCCAGGGTCTAAGCAGTTTCAGGACTAACCTCAGGAGCAGGGCCAGAAGCTACCCCTGCCACATGGGAACTCTCCAGTTCCCTGCTCCTTCTCCGATTAGCCTCCCGCCTCAGCCTGGCGGGACTTTTCCTCTTCACTGACCCTGTTGCACCTTCACCCGCACCCGTGCCCTCCCCAGCTGAGGCAACGTTACTGCTCTCCCCAGCCAAGGTGACCGTCGCACGGGCAAAGGCGCTAGGACAACGGCTGAAAGGGTGTCCTAAGACACCACACAGATGACACCTGATCTGCCTACAGGATGCGGCAAGATGACCTACCCCACCGCACAGTGCACAGACCTGCACGGTACAGGCTGCGCTAAAGTGAGTGGGGCTGCCACACCTGTGACAGACCTTGGGCTGCCCCTGGTAGAAAACTTGGATTCTGTCTCTCCCAAGAAAAGCAGCTGATGGGATGTGGGCAACAGTGCTCCCCGAACGCTTCAGTTTGACGGAAAACGTCCAGGCCCCAGACCAGATCCCATGTTCGTCATAGTTCTTTTTTGGCATGTCCGTCACATCCCCATATCGGCTAAGCCAGGTCATAATGTCATAGCAAGATAGTGACTCGTTACGTGTCAAAACGGTCACTTTCTTGGCCAGATTCTGACGGGATATCGCCTTTACGGCGAAATCCCGCCAGCCGGGCTCGCTTTTCACCACCTCATAATTCGACCAGAAAAGTTCCAGACCCTCTGGCCGAACAAAGCTGATGTCAAACTCGGAAGTACCATAGGGGTGGATCAGGGCAAAGATGTCACTTGCCCTGAATTCCATCCGGAGGAGGAGCTCAACCACCTTACCCCGAGGCGGACGCGCATCTTCGCCCCTCCACACTAAACGGACCACATTCCTACGGCCACTTTCCTGGCCGGATGTCGGGAGGGACCAGACCACCTCCCCGTTTTGTTCTCGGAAGGCGCCTAAGCCATGTCTTTCTATCCAAAAAGACAGGTCAACCTCACCCCTCCCCTCTACATGGATTGACCTGTCTCCCCTACGTAGAGCCTCCAGGAGGCGCTGTTGCAAGTGACCCCCAGAGCCAGACGGAGATGGGGATCCCCCTGATCCCCCGGCAGTGACGCTGGCATAGCTTCTCTGAGAAGCAGCCACTACCGGGGGGGCAGTCGAACCAGGAACTGACCCAGAGGCCAAACCTGGACCCTTATTCTTAACAGCCATAACACCTCTCTCTGTCATTCCACTACCACTCCTCACCTGTATTTCACTAGCACCCCTCTCTTGGACTACACTTGCACCCCTCTCTTGCACTCCTCTTGCACCCCTCTCTTGCACACTACTTGCACCCCTCTCTTGCACACTACTTGCACCCCCCTCATCAACACTGCTACCACAACTCCTCCCATGCACACCACTATAACTCACATTCTGCACATTACCATTTTTATTCACATTTTTCCTTTCACTTTCACTCTTGCGTTCACTCTCCCTTGGAGTGTTACAGACTGGGCTGGCTGGGTCTTTTGCTTCATGTTTAAGGGTTGCCGGTTTCAGGATTGGTGCTGCATAGTTCTTTCTTCCTGTGTCTTTGGGTGCAGACACAGGCTCCGCCTCTGAAATGGGTGGCCACTCCCCCTCACAAAAAGACTGTCCCTCCGGACTAACTCCCGCTACAGCTGATGTGCAGGGAACCTCCCACTTTATAGCGGAGTGCCCCCTGGCGCCAGAACCAGTATCAACCACGCCACCTAGGGGACCGCCCCCTGAACCAACAAGGTCCAGCGCCCGGACACTCCCCCCCCCCCCCTCACAGGAGAGTGCCCTGCGGTGCCAGGACCTGTACCGCCCACTTCAACCAGGGGACCGCCCCCCGAACGGGTGAATCTGCCGCCATTTTCCGGTGCCTGGACACCCTCCCCCCTCACAGGAGGGTGCCCTTTTTTTTCTATAGCACCCGCGGCCATTTTGGGTGCGCTACTGTATCCCCCATGCTGGCCCCGCTCCACTACAGAAACGGGGTCTGGCAGATTGGGGGACCCAGCACCCTTTTCAGCCGACCCAGACTGCTGGAAGGGAGAAAAGACAAACTTAACTCCTTGTGTCTTCTTCCTCTTCTTGCCCTTTCCTTTCTTCTTCTTCTTTCCCTTCTCCTCTGGGCCCAAATCATCCCCGAAGGAAAAGTTTTCCAGACGGGTGGGGGACTCCTGCATAACAATTGCCCGCAGGAGACCCCCATCTGCCAAGCCGCTTCCATCACTGCAGTCACTGCCGTCATCATCATCATCATCCTCCTCACTGGAGGGAGGTAAGGCCACCTGAGCCGGGTTTACATAGTCCTCACTGAGGGTAAGTGGGGGGTCTGGGGTAACAGTAGTGGTGGTACACACAGGTCCAGTATCCATATCCCCCTCACTCTAATCCCCCTCCTCACCTCCCTCCATCTCTTCCTCCTCACTCTGGCAGTCATCTTGGTTACTCACTTGTCCTGAGACCTTCATGCTGGAGAAACGATCCTTGTTCACAAGTCTCTCGCTGAGTATACCACCTCCCTCCACAATGTCCGATCTCAGCCTAACAATCTCATCCACCTGTTTCTTCAGAGCTCTCACCTTGGTGGAAAATGCTGCCCTCTTGGTCTTTGCTGCATTGTTTGCTTGGTAGCTGGAGGGGCAAGCTGTGCATAACTAGCTTGCCCCCTGACTGGTGAGCAGTTAAGGGGTTAAGAAATATACAGGCAATGTTTTTTAGCCCCCTCCCCCGCCTGTAAAAACTTGTTGCTAACTATAGTGGTATGTCCCATGGGTGGGGGGGAAGGAGTGCACCAATCAGGGGTCTAATAGTTTCCCGGGCTTTCAGGGGCCCTCCCCTGGGTATTTATAGCTGTGGTGCCTCCCTTTCCCCCTCAATCTGCCCAGGACCCGGAGTTTTGACTGCTGGCTGGTATGTGTCTGCCCCTTATTTGTGGCCTGGATGGAGCAGATGGGTGAGGGCTGGCATGCTCCCTTGTGGCTGAGCTGGCCTCCCCTCCTGTTGCACCCTTGGCGGGTTCAGGAGGCTGGCGGACCTCTTATCAGTCCTGCCCTCCTTTCCCACTGTAATCCCTTTGAGCCCTGTCCCGTTCTTTTGCCCTCTCCCCTGCCTGTACTTTGATCCCTCTCTCCTGGGTGCTCCTGGAGCAGGCTCTGATTACCTACTTGCCCCGTCCGTCTCTTTTTTCCCCCCTGTTGCGGTCCCCTTCGTCTGCCTCCCCCCCCCTGTTGCGGTCCTTACCATAACCCCCCCTCCCGCCTGTTTGTCCCCTCCGCTCTGGAGGTGGCGGCCCCTGGGTGGCTGCTGCTGTTTTAACCCCCTTTAACGTTTGCGCAAATGGACGTTTATTAACGTCCATTTGCGCGTCCCCAGCTATAATCCGCGCTCACATAGTGAGCGCGCATTATAGCTGTTGGGTCCCAGTTGCTATTAGCGACCAGGACCCCTGATAATGCCGGACATCGCCGATCTGGCAGATGTCCGGCATCACCTTTTCAGACGCGGCGATCAAAGTCATCGCCGCGTCTGAAAATGTAATTGAACGCATCCCGGCTGCTCAGCGGGCTGATTGGGACCATCGCGATAAAATCGCGATGTCCCGATCAGCTGGGACGCAGCAGGAGGGTCACTCACCTGCCTCCTGCGCGTCCGCTCCTCAATTGATTGCTCCAAGCCTGAAATTCAGGCTTGAGCAATCAATCATTGATAACACCGATCATTGCCATGTTACTACATGGCAAGTGATCGGTGTCAGGTTCAGTGTGTGCAGTGTTATAGCTCCTAGGGGAGCTATAGCATTGCAAAAAAAAAAAAAAAAACTGTTGAAGTATTTGAATAGTTAAGTTAATAAAGATCTTTTAACCCTTGCAATTTTACACGTTTGATCACCCCCCTTTTCCACATCATAAAATAAAATAAAAAATAAAAATTAATAATAAAAAAAAAAAAGAAAAAGAAAAGAAAAGAAAAATACCATAATAGTAATGATAAAAAATTAAAATCTATAAATAAAATAATAATACATAAAATACTGTATATTACAACAACATACACGTGTGGTATCGCCACGTGCCTACATGTCCGTAGTATAAAAAAATAAATAAATTAATTAATAAATATAGTCATTTAAGGCGCTCCGTCTATGGCGTACGTGTATAATATAAAAAAAAAAAAAAAAAAAAAACATTACAAATTTATTAATTAATGAATAAAATACATAAATAAGTAATATTACTTGAATAAATAAATTTCACAGTCCAAAATAGCGTATTTTTGACCCCTTTTTATACCGTAAATATGAAAAACAGCGATCTCAAACTCTGATCGAAACGACAATGGTACTGCGGACAGCTTCAGATCACAACGCCAACTATATGAGCACTCATACCGTCCCCACTCCATTGCCCGGCTCCTTACCCCCACCACACTAGCACTCCCCCCCTGCCCACTGCTGCTGCTGCCCCTCCCCCTTTTTCCTCGTGCTCTTCCAGTGCTCCCCATGGTTCTTGCATCCATTGCGCCCCCCCCACGCCTCCCCATCACCTCTCTGCCCCGAGTTCCCAACCCCCCCCCTTCCCCCACTGCTGCCACTGCTGTCCTCCTTCCTCCTGCCTCTCCAATGCCCCCCGTGGAGGGGTAGGGAGTGCTCCCCTGATTTCGTGTTGCTCTTCCCCCCTCTGGGGCCGGATGGGGGCATAGACGTATTTGTCGCCGCTCTCGCTCTGGTCCTGGGGGGCGGCACAGGCGGTGTTTTTTGGGCCTTCTGTTCACCTGCGGGGAGTAGGTGTTTCGGTTCTTCCCGCAGGGTTCTCCCTCGGAGTCCTCTACTGCTGTTTTCCCGGCGTGGTTTCCGGCGCCGTTCCGTGCGGCGGCCGAGTGCCCGCGACCCGGCGGTCTCCAGCGTGCCTTGTCCCACGCCTGCGGCGGTGGTGAAGTGGTTCCTCCCTCTGTTGTGCTTCTCCATTTTCTGGAATTGGTGAGTCTTCTGATGTGGGGCTTTGCCCCTTCCCTGGTTTGTGTGCTTATTGCTACGTCTGTGTAGTGTTCGTCCTTTTGTTCCCGTGTGTTTGTTGAGTTTGGGTCTCGGATATGGGTGTATATCTGTGTTGGTCTCTGGTTGTGAGTTGGGTACGTCTCTTCTTGACGGGGTGCTTTGGTAGGGTATCATTTTCTGCGGTGCGCGCTTGGGTGTGTGGTCTTTTGGCCTTACGCTCTAGGTGGCCGGGGTTTTGCTGACTTAGCTCCCGTAGGCATGTTCCTTTTCCTGAATCGGTGGCTGCCACCCAGTCACGGTTTTGTTTCTTTGGGTTTTCTCCCCCTTTGTTTGGTTTATCTCTCCATCTTAAGTTGTAGTCTCTCTCCGCTGCTCCATTGTCCTAGTATATTTGTCTGCTGTTTTTTCCTGTTTCGCCCAATCTCATGTAGGCATGGGACTCCTGTATGTCGTGCTGGGTGCTTTGGCTGATGTGGCGGAGGGTAGGTTTCGCTTGAGTCTCTGGGGGTAGGTTTTGCTTGTGTCTCCGTTTGTCTTGCCTGTGTGGTTTCTTCTGTTCGTGGTGGTATTCCGGAGGGTGATTCTCCTGTGCTCTACACTTGTTGGGGTGTGGTTTGTTGCTGCAAGGCTGACATGCAAATTTGTGAAGCGTCCATATTTTGTGCTCGCTTCGGCAGCATGTATGTTAAAATTGGAACGATTTTGAGGAGATTAGCATGTCTTCCGCATGCCTTGTTGGCCTTGGTTTGCTGCTTTCCTATGGTCAGGGAGTAATTGCGTTTTCTCTGTTTTGGTTTCTTCAGGGCTCGCTATGTGCCCCGGTTCCGGTCCTTGCTGGTTTACTGAATGTTCCACGTGGAATGTGGTTCAGGGCGGAGTTTTTTCCTGCAGGTTGTCTCTGGCCGCCGAGGGTGTGTGGTATCTGTGCCCCCGCATATGTGCCCCTGGTGCACTAAGGGCTGACGTTCCGGTTGGTTGGGTTTTTTTCAGGCGTGATGCAGTGGACAGGCCTGCTTTCAGTCCCCCGTTGCAGCTCATGGAGAGCTCGCTCTGTTCCCGGGTGTGGCTGGTTTGGTTGGTTGTTGGTGTGGTGTTTTGGTTTTCCAGTGGTGCTGCAGGGTGGTTTACTACTGGGTGTCTTGGTAGTCAGTGGGTTTCTGCCATGCTTGGGTTTTTTGTTTGTGCTTTTTCCTTTGGTGTTGGTTGTGGGACTTTGGGTGCTTGCTTCAGCAGTTCATGTTCTAGGATTGTAACGGTACTGTGTGGGTTGGCGTGGCCCCTGTGCTTGATTGCGCTATAATTTGGTGATGCTTTTCTTTTTTGGGTGTGATTTGAGTGATCGGGGGCGTTTTGTCGGTCTGACATTTGGGGCGTTGTCACTGTTATTATTTCTTTCTTTCGGCTTTCTTCCTGCGCTCGGCTTGTTGCACCTAGTGCTTCGCTGTTTGGAGATAAGGTTTATTTTGCGGCTGTACTCCCTGGGGTCGGTATTGGGTGTTGACGCTTTGTCCCGTTCTCTGGCAGTGGTTCCGGAGGTTGCTCCCTCGGGTGGAGTCGGAAGGTTTGCTCATGTGGCTGTGGAATGGGAGACCACCTCGGGTTCGGGTCCCGGGGTAGGACTGAGTGATACAGTTGTGGTTAAATTTTCGGCCTGTGGGTCATCGTGGAGATTGGTGTATTTCTTGGTCCGCTTTAGTGGCTCCTGCGACTTGGTCGCACTCACGGTGAGGCGCTTGCGAGTAGTTGGGGTTGGTGTGGAGGCCGGGATGTCTACAGTCAAGGAGGGTCCCGAAGGTTCCAAGTGTGTCTGTGGATAGGGGTTTTGTTTTTTGTACCTACAAGGTTCTGCTGTTTGACTTCCTATTTCGTTTTGATAGGCTGTGATAAAATAAGTTAACTGCTGTGTCTCCTATCCAAGGACGTTCGAGATTTGGGCTGTATTCTGCATGTATCCAATTAACATTCTTAGTATGTGACGCTGGGTATCTTCACCTGTTCATGTGAATCACCTACTACTCAGTGCAAAAAAAAAAAAAAAAAAAAAGGGTGCTTTCCCACTGTGCTGCGATCCAGTGGGGTGAGGTTGCCGCATGACGGGGGGTGATTTTTCTTTTCTGCTTTGCGGTTGGTGGGATGTTGGTGTATACCTAGGGGCTGGGCCCGTGAGCGGGTGGCCTTGCTGTCGGCGACCATTTTTTCCTATCAGTTTTTGGGTCGCTTGGTGGCGGCTGTGGGTCGGATTTTTGGTTGTCGCTTTTGCGTCGTTTTTTCTGATCCGAGGTTTTGCGCTGGCTTTTTTCGGGGCTAGGTGGATGGGGCACTTTCTTTCTCCTCGTCTCCTTCCATGACACTTGGGTGTCTGATGTGTTTTTTGGGTGCCTATTTTGTGCGTTTTCAGGTCCGTCGGTCCGAGATTGCTTAGGCGATCTGGGACACACAGCTTGTGCTGCATGAGGGTCCACGAATGACTGTTTTTTCCTGTTGTCGTCCTATTGTTGATTGGACTGCGGTGGGGGCCTCCCCCCCCACCTCTTTTTCTTTTATGCTCCCCGCCCTCGATTGTCTGTTTTGGGTTTTGGCTTCTCTTTGTAGGAGGGGGTGTTGTGAGTTTGGGATTCGCTCTCTTTTTGTGTCGGTGTCGGCGGAGAGGGCTCAGTTTCCGGAGAGGGTAGCGCAGCGCGTGGGGCGCGGGCGATCTGCTTGTTGCGTTGCTATTTTCGCCCAGTTTGATGTTTCCCACATGTGTTTTTGTTTTGCGAGCGGCTTTCCGCAAGGTGGTGCGAGTGCTGCGGCACTCTTCGGTGTATGGGCGAGAAATGAGAAATGAGTTCACACAAGAGTTAGTGAATACAAAAAAAATAAAAATTACAAAAAATAAAATAAAATGCAAAAACATAGGACCTGGCGGCAGGTACCTCGGATTTCCTGGAGAGGTTATGTGTTGGGAGAATTTCCTGGAGAGGAAATGTGTTGGGCGACTTTCCTGGAGAGGAAATGTGTTAGGCGACTTTCCTGGAGAGGAAATGTGTTGGGCGACTTTCCTGGAGAGGAAATGTGTTGGGTGTGTTCGGGGGGCTGAGTTGGCCCCAGGTGTTGGCTATCCAGTATCTCTTGGGTGGACGGTGAAGACGGTGAAAGCGGGGTCAACCCGGGGTAGACCTCCACACAGGACAGTGTGGCAGCACCTCTTGGGTTGGCAAGAAGCCAATCGGTGTCTTTGTTACAGTTAAATTGTTATTTATATAAGTAATTTTATAAATAAAGCTGTGGCCGATCCCCACCCACGGAAAAGTTGAATTGTTGTTGTGTCAGTTATTATTTAATTAATTATTGTAGTAAGGGGGAGGGGTAGTTATAGCCAGCTCGGAGCTAATTGGGTCTCAACAGTCTGGAGGGGCAAGCTGTGCATAACTAGCTTGCCCCCTGACTGGTGAGCAGTTAAGGGGTTAAGAAATATACAGGCAATGTTTTTTAGCCCCCTCCCCCGCCTGTAAAAACTTGTTGCTAACTATAGTGGTATGTCCCATGGGTGGGGGGGAAGGAGTGCACCAATCAGGGGTCTAATAGTTTCCCGGGCTTTCAAAGGCCCTCCCCTGGGTATTTATAGCTGTGGTGCCTCCCTTCCCCCCTCAATCTGCCCAGGACCCGGAGTTTTGCCCTCCCTCCCTCCCTTTTTGTATCTCTGTTTATTGTAAGTCACAGCTTGGCGGTAAGAAGACGGTGAAAGCGGGGTCAACCCGGGGTAGACCTCCACACAGGATAGTGTGGCAGCACCTCTCGGGTTGGCAAGAAGCCAATCGGTGTCTTTGTTACAGTTAAATTGTTATTTATATAAGTAATTTTATAAATAAAGCTGTGGCCGATCCCCACCCACGGAAAAGTTGAATTGTTGTTGTGTCAGTTATTATTTAATTAATTATTGTAGTAAGGGGGAGGGGTAGTTATAGCCTGCTCGGAGCTAATTGGGTCTCAACAGTCTTGCAAACTTCAGCTCCTCTCTGAGGCCTCTTAGTTGTTTTCCGAGCTGTTCATACTGAGCCATCTTGGCCTGGATTTTGGACCCAAAGCTGGCCAGGGATTCTTTGGGCCCCTTTACCCCCCATTGCTGGGGTTCTGAGGAAACAGGCTGGATATGGGGATATGATAAACGTATATAAGTATATTAATGGCCCATACAAAAAATATGGAGAAAAACTGTTCCAGGTTAAACCCCCCCAAAGGACGAGGGGGCACTCCCTCCGTCTGGAAAAGAAAAGGTTTAGTCTAAAGGGGCGGCACGCCTTCTTTACCGTGAGGACTGTGAATTTATGGAACGGTCTACCTCAGGAACTGGTCACAGCAGGAACAATTAACAGCTTTAAAACAGGGTTAGATACATTCCTGGAACAAAATAACATTAAAGCTTATGCAGAATTATAAAACTACATCCCTTTCCCTTATCCCCTTACATCCTTCCCTTCAATCCCCTGGTTGGACTTGATGGACGTATGTCTTTTTTCAACCATACTAACTATGTAACTTTGTAACTATGTAACTATGATGCAGACTTTCCACTCCGCTGCCTGGATGAGCTTCTGCTGGAAGCTTTGCAGCTCCCAGCTGAGGTCGGGGAGGGGGCCCCACATGGCTGTGGACCCTGGTGGATCTCCTCACCCCATCCTGACTACTGGCTGTTGCATTTTCCTTTGCACACCCCGCCAGCCGAGAACGGGGGGGGGGGGGTGCAAGATGAAGCCCCAGCTTCCCGGGGCTCCATAGCAGGAAAACCTACCCAGGTGTCTGCCACACACCTGGGGAGGGGTGGAAGAAAATCACTGCTTCTCTGGGAAACTCTGGAGCTCAGCAGAACACACCTTCTCTCCAGAGCTGTACTCACTATTCTGCTGGTGAGGTCACTGTGTACATACATTACATTACTGATCCTGTACTGATCCCGAGTGTGTGTGGGATGGGGGTGGGGGACCGGGGGGCCCCCCAAAAAAATTGCTTGCCCAGGGTCCAATCAAAATTAAAGACAGCCCTGTCCATTATACATACACTGTACAGCAATCATACATCCATTATACATACACTGTGTCTGTGACTGTACAACAATCATACATCCAATCCATTATTAATGGATTGGATGTATGATTGCTGTACAGTCACAGTGTATGTATAATGGAGGTATGATTGCTGTACAGTGTATGTATAATAGAGGTATGCTTGCTGTACAGTGTATGTATAATGGAGGTATGATTGCTATACAGTGTATGTATAATGGAGGTATGCTTGCTGTACAGTGTATGTATAATGGAGGTATGCTTGCTGTACAGTGTATGTATAATGGAGGTATGCTTGCTGTATAGTGTATGTATAATGGATGTATGATTGCTGTACAGTCAGTGTATGTATAATGAGGTATGCTTGCTGTTCAGTCACAGTGTATGTATAATGGATGTATGATTGCTGTACAGTCACAGTGTATGTATAATGGATGTATGATTGCTGTACAGTTTATGTATAATGGAGGTATGCTTGCTGTACAGTGTATGTATGATGGATGTATGATTGCTGTACAGTCACAGTGTATGTATAATGGAGGTATGCTTGCTGTACAGTGTATGTATAATGGAGGTATGCTTGCTGTACAGTGTATGTATAATGGAGGTATGATTGCTGTACAGTGTATGTATAATGGAGGTATGATTGCTGTACAGTGTATGTATAATGGAGGTATGATTGCTGTACAGTGTATGTATAATGGAGGTATGCTTGCTGTACAGTGTATGTATAATGGATGTATGATTGCTGTACAGTGTATGTATAATGGATGTATGATTGCTGTACAGTCACAGGGTATGTATAATGGAGGTATGCTTGCTGTACAGTGTATGTATAATGGATGTATGATTGCTGTACAGTCACAGTGTATGTATAATGGAGGTACGCTTGCTGTACAGTGTATGTATAATGGATGTTTGATTGCTATACAGTCACAGTGTATGTATAATGGATGTATGATTGCTGTACAGTCAGTGTATGTATAATGGATGTATGATTGCTGCACAGTGTATGTATAATGGATGTATGATTGCTGCACAGTGTATGTATAATGGAGGTATGCTTGCTGTACAGTGTATGTATAATGGAGGTATGATTGCTGTACAGTGTATGTATAATGGATGTGTGATTGCTGTACAGTGTATGTATAATGGCTGTATGATTGCTGTACAGTGTATGTATAATGGATGTATGATTGCTGTACAGTGTATGTATAATGAATGTATGATTGCTGTACAGTGTATGTATAATGGATGTATGATTGCTGTACAGTGTATGTATAATGAATGTATGATTGCTGTACAGTGTATGTATAATGGAGGTATGCTTGCTGTACAGTGTATGTATAATGGATGTATGATTGCTGTACAGTGTATGTATAATGAATATATGATTGCTGTACAGTGTATGTATAATGGATGTATTATTGCTGTACAGTGTATGTATAATGAATGTATGATTGCTGTACAGTGTATGTATAATGGAGGTATGCTTGCTGTACAGTGTATGTATAATGGATGTATGATTGCTGTACAGTGTATGTATAATGGATGTATGATTGCTGCACGATGTATGTATAATGGATGTATGATTGCTGTACAGTGTATGTATAATGAATGTATGATTGCTGTACAGTGTATGTATAATGGAGGTATGCTTGCTGTACAGTGTATGTATAATGGATGTATGATTGCTGTACAGTGTATGTATAATGGAGGTATGCTTGCTGTACAGTGTATGTATAATGGAGGCATGCTTGCTGTACAGTGTATGTATAATGAATGTATGATTGCTGTACAGTGTATGTATACTGAATGTATGATTGCTGTACAGTGTATGTATGATGGAGGTATGCTTGCTGTACAGTGTATGTATAATGGATGTATGATTGCTGTACAGACACAGTGTATGTATAATGAATGTATGATTGCTGTACAGTGTATGTATAATGAATGTATGATTGCTGTACAGTGTATGTATAATGGATGTATGATTGCTGTACAGTCACTGTGTATGTATTATGAATGTATGCTTGCTGTACAGTGTATGTATAATGGATGTATGATTGCTGTACAGTGTATGTATAATGGATGTATGATTGCTGTACAGTGTATGAATAATGGATTTATGATTGCTGTACAGTGTATGTATAATGGAGGTATGCTTGCTGTACAGTGTATGTATAATGGAGGTATGATTGTTGTACAGTGTATGTATAATGGATTTATGATTGCTGTACAGTGTATGTATAATGGATGTATGATTGCTGTACAGTGTATGTATAATGGATGTATGATTGCTGTACAGTGTATGTATAATGGATGTATGATTGCTGTACAGTGTATGTATAATGAATGTATGATTGCTGTACAGTGTATGTATAATGGAGGTATGCTTGCTGTACAGTGTATGTATAATGGATGTATGATTGCTGTACAGTGTATGCATTATGGATGTATGATTGCTGTACAGTGTATGTATAATGGATGTATGATTGCTGTACAGTGTATGTATAATAAATGTATGATTGCTGTACAGTGTATGTATAATGGAGGTATGCTTGCTGTACAGTGTATGTATAATGGATGTATGATTGCTGTACAGTGTATGTATAATAGAGGTACGATTGCTGTACAGTGTATGTATAATAGAGGTACGATTGCTGTACAGTGTATGTATAATGAATGTATGATTGCTGTACAGTGTATGTATAATGGATGTATGCTTGCTGTACAGTGTATGTATAATGGAGGTATGCTTGCTGTACAGTGTATGTATAATGGATGTATGATTGCTGTACAGTGTATGTATAATGGAGGTATGCTTGCTGTACAGTGTATGTATAATGGAGGTATGCTTGCTGTACAGTGTATGTATAATGGAGGTATGATTGCTGTACAGTGTATGTATACTGAATGTATGATTGCTGTACAGTGTATGTATAATGGAGGTATGCTTGCTGTACAGTGTATGTATAATGGATGTATGATTGCTGTACAGTGTATGTATAATGGAGGTATGATTGCTGTACAGTGTATGTATAATGAATGTGTGATTGCTGTACAGTGTATGTATAATGGAGGTATGATTGCTGTACAGTGTATGTATAATGGATGTATGATTGCTGTACAGTGTATGTATAATGGAGGTATGATTGCTGTACAGTGTATGTATAATGAATGTATGATTTCTGTACAGTGTATGTATAATGGAGGTATAATTGCTGTACAGTGTATGTATAATGGAGGTATGCTTGCTGTACAGTGTATGTATAATGGAGGTATGCTTGCTGTACAGTGTATGTATAATGGATGTATGATTGCTGTACAGTGTATGTATACTGAATGTATGATTGCTGTACAGTGTATGTATAATGGAGGTATGCTTGCTGTACAGTGTATGTATAATGTATGTATGATTGCTGTACAGTGTATGTATAATGAATGTATGATTGCTGTACAGTGTATGTATAATGGAGGTATGATTGCTGTACAGTGTATGTATAATGAATGTATGATTGCTGTACAGTGTATGTATAATGGAGGTATGGTTGCTGTACAGTGTATGTATAATGGATGTATGATTGCTGTACAGTGTATGTATAATGGATGTATGATTGCTGTACAGTGTATGTATAATGGAGGTATGATTGCTGTACAGTGTATGTATAATGAATGTATGATTTCTGTACAGTGTATGTATAATGGAGGTATGATTGCTGTACAGTGTATGTATAATGGAGGTATGATTGCTGTACAGTGTATGTATACTGAATGTATGATTGCTGTACAGTCACAGTGTATGTATAATGGATGTATGATTGCTGTACAGTCACAGTGTATTTATAATGGATGTATGATTGCTGTACAGTGTATGTATAATGGAGGTATGATTGCTGTACAGTGTATGTATAATGGAGGTATGATTGCTGTACAGTGTATGTATAATGGAGGTATGATTGCTGTACAGTGTATGTATAATGGAGGTATGATTGCTGTACAGTGTATGTATAATGGAGGTATGATTGCTGTACAGTGTATGTATAATGGAGCCTCCAATCTAAAAAAAAAGCCTCCAATCCCCAAAAAAGTTTTAATAAAGTTTTTCATTTTGTTTGTATTGATATTTATATGAGTGTAGGTCTGTTTATGTATGTGTGCATGCAAGCAAGAGGGGCTGAAACGTCGCACTGTTTGACATGTGGAATAAATAGTTATTTTTTGGATATTTGGAGTGCCGCACCATTTTTGAAGTTATCAATTGGCTGTGATCGAGCCTGAGGAGCTGGCACCCGCCTACTGTGGTAAAGTAGTGCTGCATTTTTTTCGACATTTATATATATCTATATAAACACACACACGCGTGTGCGGCATGAGTTTGTGCTTTAGGGTGCACACTCCTCTACACCCCTCTGTCACCCATGTACACTCCTCTACACCCCTCTGTCACCCATGTACACTCCTCTACACCCCTCTGTCACCCATGTACACTCCTCTATACCCCTCTGTCACCCATGTACACCCATCTGTCACCCATGTACACTCCTCTACACCCCTCTGTCACCCATGTACACCCATCTGTCACTCATGTACACTCCTCTAAACCCCTCTGTACACTCCTCTACAGGCTGAAGGTTTATATAAAAAAGATGGCTCCGGGGGGGCGGGGGCTCGGGCCCCTTACTGGTGAACTAGCTGTACCCCCTGATAGCCATGAGAGCTGCTAGTGACCTACTGCTGCTAGGGGGGGCACAAGGGGGGGCCAATCATGATGTAGGGGGGGCCGTGGCCCCCTCTGCCCCCCCCCCTAGAGACGCCACTGAGAAGACCTGCTGTTACTACTTTGTAAGAGAGGGCACTTTGGTTTTCTTTTATTGCAATTTAAGTTGTTAGTTAATGAAAAATAATAAATATTGTTTTATATATAACTACAGTTAAGGGGAATGTTTTATCAGTTATTCTGCCTAAACATCGGGCAGCATAAAACTGGTGCAGACATCACGATCCCAGGACACCAGGAAAAACACTGAGACACTCGGTCATTCAGAGTCATCTTAGATTGAAAATCCTGCTGAAACCCCGGAAATGAGTCCCTGGGGCTGGTCCCAGCGGGGCGGGTGACGCATCTCTCCCTATGCCAATGGTCTCCAAACTGTGGACCTCCAGCTGTTGCTTAACTAAAACTCCCAGCAAAACTACAACTCCCAGCATGCCCAGACCATTTTTGGAACAACTAGCAGTCCACAGTTTGTAGTCCTAGTCCCTATACAGTTACATTCCTGGCTTCTGCACTACTACTGGAATTGTGTTCCTGGTATCTGGCACTTCCGGGTCAGGTGACGTCATATAACTAGCCATCCAATCAGAGGCTGAGGCTGGACATTGCTTCGGCCCATAACTGAATGAGCAGCTGTGTAACGTCACCTAACCCAGAAGCGCTGGACACTGGGAACTGAATTTCGTGATTCTGGCGGTAGCGCAAGAGCAAGGAAGAGAGGGTTTTTTTATACTGTCTTCCCCAAGCGTTAATACCACATTTCTGCCACAACATAGCTTTCTTATGGAGGCCTGGCAAATCAAATGTCAGGCTTCCCTGTCCCTTCCCTGCTGCCGGCGGCTGCCACAATGACACAATGCTGTGGGGCTGGTATGATCATTTTTTCAGGGTTGGTTTTTAGCCCCAGTTCTGCCCTGGGTGGAGAGAGATATATCTAGCTAAGGCTGCATTCACACCACAATTGTTACAAACCGGATCTGGCTGGGAGATGTGAAAACCAGGCGCTCCCGTATCTCAGCCGGACCCGGACCACATCTCGTTTGAAGGAGCCGACCGGAGTCAGATAATGACTCCAGTCGGCTCAGTTTTGCCCCGTATCCAGATTTGTGACCGTACTTAAAACTGTAGTATACCACGGTTTTAAGTCTGGTCACAAAACCGGATATGGGGCAAAAATAAGCCGACCGGAGTCACTATTTGACTACGGTCGGCTCATTCAAATGAGATGAGATGGGGTCCGGGTCCGGCTGAGATACGGGAGTGCCTGGTTTTCACATATCCCTATCGGATCCGGTCCCGTATGTAACAATCGTGGGGTGAATACAGCCTAATGTGGAATGGAGGTAGAAGTGGGAAGAAGCCTGCCTACCTACCTAATATATTAAGGCTGAACATTTACTTAGCTAAGAAGGGGAGAGGGAAGGGGGGCACCTTTGTAGTGTTGGTATCTATCTGTATATGATCACTGTATGGAGTTAACCTTGGTCTTTGCCTAGTGGATTTTTTTCAGTAGCAGTGCGGGGATATTAGTCATTCTGCGGTGATACTGGTCATGATGTGGCGATATTACTTGTCCCTTGTATAGTGATATTGATAATTTCAATGTCAATTCACAGGATTTGGTCAGTAACAGTATGACGGTAATATGTATGGGCATAATATTCCTCCTTGTATACTGGTAATATTGGTTTCAGTATACAGGATTTGGCTAGTAACAGTATGATGGTAATATGTATGGGGATAATATTCCTCCTTGTATACTGGTATTATTGGTAATATTACTCTCAACATACAGGATTTGGTCAGTAACAGTATCATGGTAATATGTGTGGTGATAATTTTTCTCCTTGTATACTGGCATTATTGTTAATATTGCTATCAATATACCGGATTTTCACATATAGCCTTTTTAAAACATTGCTGCCATTTTTCATTATAAGCAGGGCCGGTGTTATGGCGGGGCAAACCAGGCAATTGCCTAGGGCCCCCATCCCCCAGGGGTCCTGCCGTCTGCTCAGTAGGGGGGGGGGCAACTGTTTTAAAGTGGCCGCAGCGTTGGCTTCTTGTTAAAGATTAGCAGGGGGGCAACTTTAAAACAGTGATCAGCTCCGGGCCCCGTGCCCGCAGGGGGGCCCCGTCACATTCGGGACATCCCTGTGTCCCGAAAAATCTTTTCAGGCCACAAGGATGCCCCGTTTACTTCATAGCGGCCCCGCGTTAACTTTAAAAACGCTGGGGCCGTTGGGAGGAAGCGCACGCAGTGACGGCACTGACGTCACGTGCGTGCGCCCATAGCAACAGTACAGCAGAGCGCAGCTGTGAGGAGGACGTGCGGGTATGGTAAGTGACCTGCGGTCATCTTCAGTGTTCCGACCGCTGCTCCCGGGATGGCCCATAGGCCATAGCAGTAGATCGTGACCGGGATGGCCCATAGGCCATAGCAGTAGATCGTGATCCAGGAGCGGTGGTCGGAATACTCAAGTGGGGCAGTAAACAGGCATACAGCCTCCAGCCATACATTGTATATGGCTGAAGGCTGTATGTCTGTAGGGGAACATTAGTTGCACTATAATTCCACCACATTTGGTGCAGTATAGTTCCCCCACATTAAGTGCAGTCACTTAATGTGGGGATCTATACTGCACCAAATGTGGTGGAATTATAGTGCACCTAATGTGGGGGAACTATACTGAACCTAATGTGGGGAATTATACTGCACCTAATGTGGGGGAACTATACTGCACCTAATGTGGGGAATTATACTGCACCTAATGTGAGGGAACTATACTGCACCTAATGTGAGGGAACTATACTGCACCTAATGTGGGGGAACTACTGTATACTGCACCTAATGTGGGGAAACTACTGTACTTCACCTAATGTGGGGAACTACTGTATACTGCACCTAATGTGGGGAACTACTGTATACTGCACCTAATGTGGGAGGACTACTGTATACTGCACCTAATGTGGGGCAACTACTGTATACTGCACCTAATGTGGGGAAACTACTGTACTTCACCTAATGTGGGGAACTACTGTATACTGCACCTAATGTGGGGGGACTACTGTATACTGCACCTAATGTGGGGGGGGACTACTGTATACTGCACCTAATGTGGGGGGACTACTGTATACTGCACCTAATGTGGGGGGACTACTGTATACTGCACCTAATGTGGGGAACTACTGTATACTCCACCTAATGTGGGGGGACTATTGTATACTGCACCTAATGTGGGAAACTACTGTATACTGCACCTAATGTGGAGGGACTACTGTATACTGCACCTAATGTGGAGGGACTACTGTATACTGCACCTAATGTGGGAGACTATACTGCACCTAATGTGGGAGACTATACTGCCGACCTAATGTGGGGGAACTATACTGCCGACCTAATGTGGGGAACTATACTGCCAACCTAATGTGGGGAACTATACTGCCAACCTAATGTGGGGGAACTATACTGCACCTAATGTGGGGGAACTATACTGCACCTAATGTGGGGGAACTATACTGCACCTAATGTGGGGGAACTACACTGCACCTAATGTGGGGGAACTACACTGCACCTAATGTGGGGGAACTACACTGCACCTAATGTGGGGGAACTACACTGCACCTAATGTGGGGGAACTACACTGCACCTAATGTGGGGGAACTACACTGCACCTAATGTGGGGGAACTACACTGCACCTAATGTGGGGGAACTACACTGCACCTAATGTGGGGGAACTACACTGCACCTAATGTGGGGGAACTACACTGCACCTAATGTGGGGGAACTACACTGCACCTAATGTGGGGGAACTACACTGCACCTAATGTGGGGGAACTACACTGCACCTAATGTGGGGGAACTACACTGCACCTAATGTGGGGGAACTACACTGCACCTAATGTGGGGGAACTACACTGCACCTAATGTGGGGGAACTACACTGCACCTAATGTGGGGGAACTACACTGCACCTAATGTGGGGGAACTACACTGCACCTAATGTGGGGGAACTACACTGCACCTAATGTGGGGGAACTACACTGCACCTAATGTGGGGGAACTACACTGCACCTAATGTGGGGGAACTACACTGCACCTAATGTGGGGGAACTACACTGCACCTAATGTGGGGGAACTACACTGCACCTAATGTGGGGGAACTACACTGCACCTAATGTGGGGGAACTACACTGCACCTAATGTGGGGGAACTACACTGCACCTAATGTGGGGGAACTACACTGCACCTAATGTGGGGGAACTACACTGCACCTAATGTGGGGGAACTACACTGCACCTAATGTGGGGGAACTACACTGCACCTAATGTGGGGGAACTACACTGCACCTAATGTGGGGGAACTACACTGCACCTAATGTGGGGGAACTACACTGCACCTAATGTGGGGGAACTACACTGCACCTAATGTGGGGGAACTACACTGCACCTAATGTGGGGGAACTACACTGCACCTAATGTGGGGGAACTACACTGCACCTAATGTGGGGGAACTACACTGCACCTAATGTGGGGGAACTACACTGCACCTAATGTGGGGGAACTACACTGCACCTAATGTGGGGGAACTACACTGCACCTAATGTGGGGGAACTACACTGCACCTAATGTGGGGGAACTACACTGCACCTAATGTGGGGGAACTATACTGCACCTAATGTGGGGGAACTATACTGTACCTAATGTGGGGAACTATACTGCACCTAATGTGGGGGAACTACTGTATACTGCACCTAATGTGGGGGAACTACTGTATACTGCACCTAATGTGGTGAACTACTGTATACTGCACCTAATGGGGGGAATTATACTGCACCTAATGCGGGGGAATTACTGTATACTGCACCTAATGTGGGGGAACTACTGTATACTGCACCTAATGTGGGGGAACTACTGTATACTGCACCTAATGTGGGGAATTATACTGCACCTAATGTGGGGGAACTACTGTATACTGCACCTAATGTGGGGGAACTTCTGTATACTGCACCTAATGTGGGGAACTACTGTATACTGCACCTAATGTGGGGAACTACTGTATACTGCACCTAATGTGGGGGGATTACTGTATACTGCACCTAATGTGGGGGGATTACTGTATACTGCACCTAATGTGGGGGGACTACTGTATACTGCACCTAATGTGGGGAACTACTGTATACTGCACCTAATGTGGGGAACTACTGAATACTGCACCTAATTTGGGGGGACTACTGTATACTGCACCTAATGTGGGGGGACTACTGTATACTGCACCTAATGTGGGGGGATTACTGTATACTGCACCTAATGTGGGGGGACTACTGTATACTGCACCTAATGTGGGGGGACTACTGTATACTGCACCTAATGTGGGGAACTACTGTATACTGCACCTAATGTGGGGAACTACTGTATACTGCACCTAATGTGGGGAACTACTGTATACTGCACCTAATGTGGAGGGACTATACTGCACCTAATGTGGGGAACTATTCTGCACCTAATGTGGGGAACTATACTGCCAACCTAATGTGGGGGAACTATACTGCCAACCTAATGTGGGGGAACTATAGTGCACCTAATGTGGAGAACTATACTGCACCTAATGTCGAGAACTATACTGCACCTAATGTGGAGAGCTATACTGCACCTAATGTGGGGGAACTATACTGCACCTAATGTGGGGGAACTACACTGCACCTAATGTGGGGGAACTACACTGCACCTAATGTGGGGGAACTACACTGCACCTAATGTGGGGGAACTATACTGCACCTAATGTGGGGAACTATACTGCACCTAATGTGGGGGAACTATACTGCACCTAATGTGGGGAACTATACTGCACCTAATGTGGGGGAACTACACTGCACCTAATGTGGGGGAACTACTGTATACTGCACCTAATGTGGGAGAACTACTGTATACTGCACCTAATGTGGGGAACTACTGTATACTGCACCTAATGGGGGGAATTATACTGCACCTAATGCGGGGGAACTACTGTATACTGCAACTAATGTGGGGGAACTACTGTATACTGCACCTAATGTGGGGGAACTACTGTATACTGCACCTAATGTGGGGAATTATACTGCACCTCATGTGGGGGAACTACTGTATACTGCACCTAATGTGGGGAATTATACTGCACCTAATGTGGGGAACTATACTGACAACCTAATGTGGGGGAACTATACTGCCAACCTAATGTGGGGGAACTATACTGCCAACCTAATGTGGGGGAACTATACTGCCAACCTAATGTGGGGGAACTATACTGCACCTAATGTGGAGAACTATACTGCACCTAATGTGGAGAACTATACTGCACCTAATGTGGAGAACTATACTGCACCTAATGTGGAGAGCTATACTGCACCTAATGTGGAGAGCTATACTGCACCTAATGTGGAGAGCTATACTGCACCTAATGTGGAGAGCTATACTGCTCCTAATGTGGGGGACTATACTGCACCAATGTGTGGGACTATACTGCACCTAATGTGGGGAACTATACTGCACCTAATGTGGGGGACTATCAGGGCCGTTTGAAGGAATTTGGGGGCCCCAAGCAAAATGGACATGGAGGCCCCCCCCTCCATAGTAACGCCGACCCTTGAATTCTGGGAGCGCAACGTGAGCGAACGTCAATACGACGCACATTAGGTGCAGCAGTGTTCCCCCTACATTAGGTGCAGCAGAGATCCCCCACATTAGGTAGGCAGTCTTCCCCCCACATTAGGTAGGCAGTCTTCCCCCCACATTAGGTGCAGCAGTGTTCCCTACCCATACCCGCTGTCCAGACCCCCCCCCCCCTCCCGGGCCATTTTTTTGGTGGGGGTTTGACTGCTGAGACCCCCACCGATCACCTCGGTTAAAATGGTTCTCCAGCTGTTGGAAAGCTAAAACTCCCATCATTCTGGAGAGCCTCTGGCAATGGGAGTTGTAGTTTTGTAACAGCTGAAGAGCCACAGATTGGACACAGTTTTACCCATCATCACTGCAGAACTTACAAGTGACTACAGCTCTGATGGGACAGTCAGGAGAATACACAATGATAGTGACCTGAGTGACGTCTTCTGACTTGAGTGATATCTTCTCTGTTATCTTTTCTTCTTCATCTGGTCCAGAGACCAGGTCTTCCTCCAGCTCCATCTTCTCTGCAGAGTCTGACATCCAGGCATCATTGGCTCCTCACTGTCAGCAGATCCTCATCCTCTGCATGAAGACAGTAATCATTATAACCTTGCCAGAAAGTGTACTCTAAATAATATACTGCCCCACACTGTACCCTGAAGATAATGCTGCCTCACACTGTACCTTGAATATAATGCTTCCACACACTGTACCCTGAATATAATGCTGCCTCACACTGTACCCTGACTATAATGCTGCCACACACTGTACCCTGACTATAATTCTGCCACACACTGTACCCTGAATATAATGCTGCCACACACTGTACCCTGAATATAATGCTGCTCCACACTGTATCCACTGAATATAATGCTTCCACACACTGTACCCTGAAAATAATACTGCCACACACTGTACCCTGAAAATAATACTGCCACACACTGTACCCTGAAAATAATACTGCCACACACTGTACCCTGAATATAATGCTTCCACACACTGTACCCCTGAATATAATACTGCCACACACTGTACCCCTGAATATAATGCTGCCACACCCTGTACCCTGAATATAATGCTGCTCCACACTGCATCCACTGAATACAATACTGCCACACATGCATACACATCATATATACATATACCTCTCCTCATTATTACTATAACTCCCCCCCCCCCCCCACCTCTCCTCATCACTATTATAACCGGGGGGGGGGGGGGGATGAGGAGAGGTGCAGGGGGGGGGGCACCTCTCATGACCCCCATAACACCCCCCTGCATCTCTCATGACCCCCATAACACCCCTCCTGCATCTCTCATGACCCCCCATAACACCCCCCTGCATCTCTCATGACCCCCATAACACCCCCCTGCATCTCTCATGACCCCCATAACACCCCACTGCATCTCTCATGACCCCCATAACACCCCACTGCATCTCTCATGATCCCCATAACACTCCCCTGCATCTCTCATGACCCCCATAACACCCCCTGCATCTCTCATGACCCCCATAACACCCCCCTGCATCTCTCATGACCCCCATAACACCCCCCCCCCTGCATCTCTCATGACCCCCATAACACCCCCCTGCATCTCTCATGACCCCCATAACACCCCCTGCATCTCTCATGACCCCCATAACACCCCACTGCATCTCTCATGATCCCCATAACACCCCCTGCATCTCTCATGACCCCCATAACACCCCCTGCATCTCTCATGACCCCCATAACACCCCCTGCATCTCTCATGACCCCCCATAACACCCCCTGCATCTCTCATGACCCCCATAACACCCCCCTGCATCTCTCATGAACCCCATAACACCCCTCCTGCATCTCTCATGACCCCCATAACACCCCTCCTGCATCTCTCATGACCCCCATAACACCCCCTGCATCTCTCATGACCCCCATAACACCCCCTGCATCTCTCATGACCCCCATAACACCCCCTGCATCTCTCATGACCCCCATAACACTCCACTGCATCTCTCATGATCCCCATAACACCCCCCTGCATCTCTCACAGACCCCCATAACACCCCCCTGCATCTCTCACGACCCCCATAACCCCCCCTGCATCTCTCACGACCCCCATAACACCCCCTGCATCTCTCACGATCCCCATAACACCCCTCCTGCATCTCTCATGACCCCCATAACACCCCTCCTGCATCTCTCATGATCCCCATAACACCCTCCTGCATCTCTCATGATCCCCATAACACCCCCTCCTGCATCTCTCATGACCCCCATAACACCCCTCCTGCATCTCTCATGACCCCCATAACACCCCTCCTGCATCTCTCATGACCCCCATAACACCCCCTGCATCTCTCATGACCCCCATAACACCCCCCCTTCATCTCTCATGACCCCATAACACCCTCCTGCATCTCTCACGATCCCCATAACACCTCTCCTGCATCTCTCATGACCCCCATAACACCCCTGCATCTCTCATGACCCCCATAACACTCCACTGCATCTCTCATGATCCCCATAAACACCCCCCTGCATCTCTCATGACCCCCATAACACCCCACTGCATCTCTCATGACCCCCATAACACCTCTCCTGCATCTCTCATGACCCCCATAACACCCCCCTGCATCTCTCATGACCCCCATAACACCTCTCCTGCATCTCTCATGACCCCCATAACACCCCCCTGCATCTCTCATGATCCCCATAACACCCCCCTGCATCTCTCATGATCCCCATAACACCCCCCTGCATCTCTCATGACCCCCATAACACCCCCCTGCATCTCTCATGACCCCCATAACACCCCTCCTGCATCTCTCATGACCCCCATAACACCCCTCCTGCATCTCTCATGACCCCATAACACCCCCCTGCATCTCTCACGACCCCCATAACACCCTCCTGCATCTCTCACGACCCCCATTAACACCCCTCCTGCATCTCTCATGATCCCCATAACACCCCTCCTGCATCTCTCATGACCCCCATAACACTCCCTATATCTATCATGACCCCCATAACACCCCCTCCTGCATCTCTCATGATCCCCATAACACCCCCCTGCATCTCTCATGATCCCCATAACACTCCCTATATCTATCATGACCCCCATAACACCCCTCCTGCATCTCTCATGACCCCCATAACACCCCCTGCATCTCTCATGACCCCCATAACACCCCCCTGCATCTCTCATGATCCCCATAACACCTCCTGCATCTCTCATGACCCCCATAACACCCCTCCTGCATCTCTCATGATCCCCATAACACCCCTCCTGCATCTCTCATGATCCCCATAACACCCCTCCTGCATCTCTCATGACCCCCCCCCACACACACACACACACAAACACCTCTCATCACCATTGCAGTCCCCTGACAACCATACAATCCCCCGGGCCCCCCCAGCGCCAGTTTACTTACCCTGCCGGGGATCGTTGCAGAGGGCGGGAGTCTGCTGCTGCTCCTGTCACTGCACGGAGGATGCTGGAGGTTCCCGCGGGGACGCAAGCAGGGACAGGTCAGGTGATTGGCGTAAACGTGCGTGCCTGCGCGGGGCACGTGACGTCTCTACTCCAATCATCCCCTGACCTGTCCGGTGCCGGCCCTGCTTTGTTTCTTAAGGGGCCCCGCGCCCATCAAAAATGTAATTTTGGTGAAATGTGCGGGCCCCCCGAAGTGTCCCGTCGCTACAGGACGGGCAAGCACCGGCTCTGCTCGGGGCCCCCCAGCCAGCTCGGGGCCCCAAGCAATTGCTTGGTTTGCCGGTCCGGTAGCGACGGGCCTGGGGGACTATACTGCACCAATGTGTGGGACTATACTGCACCTAATGTGGGGAACTATACTGCACCTAATGTGGGGGGAACTATACTGCACCTAATGTGGGGAACTATACTGCACCTAATGTGGGGAGAACTATACTGCACCTAATGTGGAGGGAACTATACTGCAACCTAATGTGGGGAACTATACTGCACCTAATGTGGGGAGAACTATACTGCACCTAATGTGGGGGAACTATACTGCACCTAATGTGGGGAGAACTATCTGCACCTAATGTGGGGAGAACTATACTGCACCTAATGTGGGGAGAACTATACTGCACCTAATGTGGGGAGAACTATACTGCACCTAATGTGGGGAGAACTATACTGCACCTAATGTGGAGGGAAACTATACTGCACCTAATGTGGGAACTATACTGCACCTAATGTGGGGGAACTATACTGCACCTAATGTGGGGAACTATACTGCACCTAATGTGGGGAGAACTATACTGCACCTAATGTGGGGAGAACTATACTGCACCTAATGTGGGGGCACTATAACTGCACCTAATGTGGAGGGAACTATACTGCACCTAATGTGGGGAGAACTATACTGCACCTAATGTGGGGAGAACTATACTGCACCTAATGTGGGGAACTATACTGCACCTAATGTGGAGGGAACTATAGCCTAATGTGGAGAACTATACTGCACCTAATGTGGAGAGCTATACTGCACCTAATGTGGGGAACTATACTGCACCTAATGTGGGGAGAACTATACTGCACCTAATGTGGGGGAACTATACTGCACCTAATGTGGGGGAACTATACTGCACCTAATGTGGGGGAGAACTATACTGCACCTAATTGTGGGGAGAACTATACTGCACCTAATGTGGAGGGAACTATACTGCACCTAATGTGGAGGGAACTATTCTGCACCTAATGTGGGGGAACTATACTGCACCTAATGTGGGGAACTATACTGCACCTAATGTGGGGGAACTATACTGCACCTAATGTGGGGGAACTATACTGCACCTAATGTGGAGGGAACTATACTGCACCTAATGTGGGGGAACTATACTGCACCTAATGTGGAGGGAACTATACTGCACCTAATGTGGGGAACTATACTGCACCAATGTGGGGAGAACTATACTGCACCTAATGTGGGGGATCTATACTGCACCTAATGTGGGGAACTATACTGCACCTAATGTGGGGGGACTATACTGCACCTAATGTGGGGAGAACTATACTGCACCTAATGTGGAGGGAACTATACTGCACCTAATGTGGGGAACTATACTGCACACAATGTGTGGGACTATACTGCACCTAATGTGGGGGAACTATACTGCACCAATGTGGGGGAGAACTATACTGCACCTAATTGTGGGGGATCTATACTGCACCTAATGTGGGGGAACTATACTGCACCTAATGTGGGGAGAACTATACTGCACCTAATGTGGAGGGAACTATACTGCACCTAATGTGGGGAGAACTATACTGCACCTAATGTGGGGAACTATACTGCACCTAATGTGGGGAACTATACTGCACCTAATGTGGGGGAACTATACTGCACCTAATGTGGGGAGAACTATACTGCAACCTAATGTGGGGAGAACTATACTGCACCAATGTGTGGGACTACACTGCACCTAATGTGGGGGAACTATACTGCACCTAATGTGGGGAGAACTATACTGCACCTAATGTGGGGAGAACTATACTGCACCTAATGTGGAGGGAACTATACTGCACCTAATATGGGGAGAACTATACTGCACCTAATGTGGGGGAACTATACTGCACCTAATGTGAGGAACTATACTGCACCTAATGTGGGGGAACTATACTGCACCTAATGAGGGGGGGATTATATACTGCACCTAATGTGGGGGAACTATACTGCCAACCTAATGTGGGGAGCTATACTGCACCTAATGTGGAGGGAACTGTACTGCACCTAATGTGGAGAGCTATACTGTACCTAATGTGGGGAACTATACTGCACCTAATGTGGGGGCACTATACTGCACCTAATGAGGGGGGGGGGGACTATATACCTCACCTAATGTGGGGGAACTATACTGTCCACCTAATGTGGGGAGCTATACTGTACCTAATGGGGGGTGGGGGGAGGACTATATATTGCACCTAATGTGGTGGGAACTATACTGCCAACCTAATGTGGGGATCTATACTGCACCTAATGTGGAGGGAACTGTACTGCACCTAATGTGGAGAGCTATACTGCAACTAATGTGGAGAACTATACTGCACCTAATGTGGAGAACTATACTGCACCTAATGTGGGGAGAACTATACTGCACCTAATGTGGGGAGAACTATACTGCACCTAATGTGGGGAGAACTATACTGCACCTAATGTGGGGAGAACTATACTGCACCTAATGTGGGGGACTATACTGCACCTAATGTGGGGAGAACTATACTGCACCTAATGTGGGGGAAACTATACTGTACCTAATATGGGGAGAACTATACTGCACCTGAAGTGGGGGAACTATACAGCCAACCTAATGTGGGGGAACTATACTGCACCTAATGTGGGGGACTGTACTGCACCCAATGTGGGGGACTATACTGCACCTAATGTGGGGAGAACTATACTGCACCTAATGTGAAGAGCTATACTGCACCTAATGTGGGGGAACTATACTGCACCTAATGTGGGGAACTACACTGCACCTAATGTGGGGGAACTATACTGCACCTAATGAGGGGGGACTATATACTGCACCTAATGTGGGGGAACTATACTGCCAACCTAATGTGGGGAGCTATACTGCACCTAATGTGGAGGGAACTGTACTGCACCTAATGTGGAGAGCTATACTGTACCTAATGTGGTGAACTATACTGCATCTAATGTGCGGGAACTATACTGCACCTAATGAGGGGGGGGGGTGGGGATTAAATACTGCACCTAATGTGGGGGAACTATAATGCCAGCCTAATGTGGAGAGCTATACTGCACCTAATGTGCAGGGAACTGTACTGCACCTAATGTGGAGAGCTATACTGTACCTAATGTGGGGAACTATACTGCACCTAATGTGGGGGCACTATACTGCACCTAATGAGGGGGGGGGGACTATATACTGCACCTAATGTGGGGGAACTATACTGTCAACCTAATGTGGGGAGCTATACTGTACCTAATGAGGGGGGGGGGAGGACTATATATTGCACCTAATGTGGGGGAACTATACTGCCAACCTAATGTGGGGATCTATACTGCACCTAATGTGGAGGGAACTGTACTGCACCTAATGTGGAGAGCTATACTGCAACTAATGTGGAGAACTATACTGCACCTAATGTGGAGAACTATACTGCACCTAATGTGGGGAGAACTATACTGCACCTAATGTGGGGAGAACTATACTGCACCTAATGTGGGGAGAACTATACTGCACCTAATGTGGGGAGAACTATACTGCACCTAATGTGGGGGACTATACTGCACCTAATGTGGGGAGAACTATACTGCACCTAATGTGGGGGAACTATACTGTACCTAATATGGGGAGAACTATACTGCACCTGAAGTGGGGGAACTATACAGCCAACCTAATGTGGGGGAACTATACTGCACCTAATGTGGGGGACTGTACTGCACCCAATGTGGGGGACTATACTGCACCTAATGTGGGGAGAACTATACTGCAACTAATGTGAAGAGCTATACTGCACCTAATGTGGGGGAACTATACTGCACCTAATGTGGGGAACTATACTGCACCTAATGTGGGGAACTACACTGCACCTAATGTGGGGGAACTATACTGCACCTAATGAGGGGGGACTATATACTGCACCTAATGTGGGGGAACTATACTGCCAACCTAATGTGGGGAGCTATACTGCACCTAATGTGGAGGGAACTGTACTGCACCTAATGTGGAGAGCTATACTGTACCTAATGTGGTGAACTATACTGCATCTAATGTGCGGGAACTATACTGCACCTAATGAGGGGGGGGGGATTATATACTGCACCTAATGTGGGGGAACTATAATGCCAGCCTAATGTGGAGAGCTATACTGCACCTAATGTGCAGGGAACTGTACTGCACCTAATGTGGAGAGCTATACTGCACCTAATGTGGAGAGCTATACTGCACCTAGTGTGGGGAGAACTATACTGCACCTAATGTGGGGAGAACTATACTGCACCTAATGTGGGGAGAACTATACTGCACCTAATGTGGGGAGAACTATACTGCACCTAATGTGGGGAGAACTATACTGCACCTAATGTGGGGAGAACTATACTGCACCTAATGTGGGGAGAACTATACTGCACCTAATGTGGGGAGAACTATACTGCACCTAATGTGGGGGAACTATACTGTATCTAATGTGGGGAGAACTATACTGCACGTGAAGTGGGGGAACTATACTGCACCTAATGTGGGGAGAACTATACTGCACCTAATGTGGGGAACTATACTGCACTTAATGTGGGGAACTATACTGCACCTAATGTGGAGAGCTATACTGCACCTAATGTGGGGAGAACTATACTGCACCTAATGTGGGGGAACTATACTGCACCTAATGTGGGGAGAACTATACTGCACCTAATGTGGGGAGAACTATACTGCACCTAATGTGGGGAGAACTATACTGCACCTAATGTGGCGGACTATACTGCACCTAATGTGGGGGAACTATACTGTACCTAATGTGGTTAGAACTATACTGCACCTAAAGTGGGGGAACTATACAGCACCTGAAGTGGGGGAACTATACTGCACCTTATGTGGGGGACTATACTGCACCTAATGTGGGGGACTATACTGCACCTAATGTGGGGGACTATACTGCACCTAATGTGGGGGACTATACTGCACCTAATGTGGGGGAACTATACTGCACCTAATGTGGGGAGAACTATACTGCACCTGAAGTGGGGGAACTATACTGCACCTAATGTGGGGAGAACTATACTGCACCTAATGAGGGGGACTATACTGCACCTAATGTGGGGGAACTATACTGCACCTAATGTGGGGGAACTATACTGCACACCTAATGTGGGGGAGCTATACTCTTTACCTAATGTGGGGGGAACTATACAAAAATATAAAATTGTACTATTTTGATCCCTATAACTCTTATTTTTCTGTATATGGGGATGTGAGGGTCATTTTTTGCGCTGTGATTTGTAGTTTTTATCGGTACCATTTTTGTTTTGATGGGACTTTTCAATAGCTTTTTAGATATTTTTTTTATAGTATTTGAAGTGACCAAAATTGTTCAAATCTAGTTAGTGCACTACTATGACTTTTGGGGCCCCACTTTTGATTTTGCCTAAGGCCATGCTAAGCCTAAAACCGGCCCTGATTATAAGGGAGTGTTGTGCCATTTTACTTTTTGAATTTGTGGTGGACTATGATCAGGTCTTGGTCGCTGACACCACTTTATTGAAAAATTTGGCAAAGTACTGGTGTATTCCTTCTGTGATATATATATATATATGTATAGCCACGCAAAGTGATACGCCTGTGCTCGGTGGCTGTTTGCCGGCACAATGACACAATGCTGTGGGGCTGGTATACAGTAATTTCCAGGGCTGGATTTCATCCCCAGTCCGGCCCTGTCCCAAGGATAGGGGATAAGTTTCAGATTGCGGGGGTCCGACCGCTGGGGGGCCCCGTGATCTCCTGTACGGGGCCCTGGCTCGCTGGCCAGATAGCGCAGGTTGACCGCCAGATGAAGGGGCAGCCGACACGCCCCCTCAAAAAAAGCGCTATAGCAGAGCCAGAAATTGCCAAAGGCAGCGCTGCATCAGTCCCCCAAAAAATGTGAGTTCCTGGATTTAAATATCTATATTCAGGATGGCTGTTCGCATACTGCCAACTATTTTAAGGAGGTGAATGCAAACAGATACCTCGACTTTAACAGTTGCCATCTTAAATAATGGAAGAAGAACATTCCATTCGGTCAAATGAAAAGAATCCGAAGGAATTGTTCTTCCACACAAAAATACCTACAACAACTAGAGAACCTGGAGGATCGTTTTAAACAAAAAGGGTATCCCAAACCCCTTATACAAGGAGCACGCCAGAGAGTGGACGAATTAGAACAAAGTGCTTGCTTGAAAAATAATAAACAGGGTAATGCAGAGGGGGGTTATAATGATGAATTTGATTCTGTTTTTCTAACTAGGTATTACACTTCACACACCAATATTTTTTTATAATTTTTTTTTATTTTTTTTTTGTATAGGTAATATCACCAGCTCATATTATTGTGTCATGATTACTGGCACCATATGTAGTCCCCCAGTTATTCTTCTTTAGATGTTTTCCGTGTCCTGTGCAGTATCTCTCCCAGAAGTCCACTTGATGGCCCCCGTGGTGGTCTACACCCCGAAGTCATCAATTTTTACTCTAAGAGAGAGTGTGCAGCTGTTTCTGGAGACGGTCAACAATAACCTCTGCATGGTGGAATAATAGGTCACGATGTTTATCAGGATCAGTAGAAGCATCACCCACTCGATGATTATGATGGGGATTTCACGGATCTCGTCCCAGTCTTCATCATTATGGAATAATTCCTTTAATGTTTCATATCCAAAATAGAAAACTACACAGACAAAAGTCAGGCCACAGCAGGTGCATCTACTATGGTGGATGACTTTTTTTGCTCCTGGTAATTTATACATCTGGATGGACTGCCCAAGGTAGTATAAGGCTTCACATGTAATGGAAATTATCGTGCTGACAAAGTGTATCCTGGGATATTCTTCGGGGGACAATACATGCATAACAGCTGTGGAAAAACAGGAGGCCCACACAATGGCCAGCAGGATCCTCTGGATCAGGACCTGATGACCCCTGAACTCTTCAGTATGCATAACCATATACTTATAAATAAGAAAGGTTAGTACCAAAGTGCCAATGGACGTCCCTATAAATCCAATTCTGAATAATATGCTTTCGGGAAAGACATTTCCCACGTCACTGTGAAGGAAAAGAAACCAATGTTATTATGGATATTTCCTCACTCCCAACCCATGAAATAAGAATCATTTGCTTGTTTATCTTACCTGATGCTCATCAGTGGCGAGGCTGCATGGCCGAGGACGACCGTCATGATGTAGCTGGTGGCAAGCCAGGCCGCACACCAAAACGCCAACAGGAGGGGGACGAACCCCAGTCCTTTTAGCTCCATTTCAGACAAGTAGAAAAAGAAGACGCTAATCTCACTATTCTCACTAATCGCACTGGAACAGACTGAAGGCTCGGGCGGCTGTCAGTGGGATGTCAGGCCTCCAGCTGTCTATGACATCACATGTGACATGTCAGAATGACTGCTTGTTTCTTTGAGCTGCCATGATTTAGTATCTGCTATAGACAGAACCTGATGTTTTTACTATGGACCTTACAGACCTCAGAACCCAAGTAATTAGTGCAGGGGCTCCATTTTGATCATCTCATATTTCACATTATTTGAGTTCCAGGGCTCAGATACATTTGCACCCTCTATAGCAGTGGTCTTCAAGCTGTGAACCCCCAACCGCTGCAGAACCACAACTCCCAGCATGCCCAGACAGCAACTTTGCATAAGGAAATAGTCTAATTAAACTTTTCTTATATATAGAATCCCTGAAATCTCCAATCTCTCCTTTTATTGCTTTATGATCTGTGTTACTTATTTGTAAAAAACAATGTTTGTGATTGTCTTCCCCCCACACACTTATGGGCTATCTCTTCAAACGACTTTATTTGACCTAAAGCGTATAATTGATTTACATAAATAAGCCCCTTTTCATCCAAAAGAGTGAATCTTTAATTTTAAGGAACTCTTTAAGTGCTTTATTCGACCATAATGAAGTAAAGTCAAAACTCCATGTGATTTAAAAAATAAATTTAAGTTCCCCCCATACTTAATTATCTAGATATGCATGGGTGTAGTGAGTATCCCAGCTTCCAAAATCTCAAAAATATCCTTCATTTTTCAGAGGCTTTTTCAAAAATGAAAGAAGCGATCTGATTGGTTGCTATGGGCAACTCAGAAACTTTTCCTCTGGGCAGGTTTTGATAAATCTCCCTCTATGGGGGAGATTCATTAAGACCAGTGTAGAGGAAGAGTTGTGCAGTTGCCCATAGCAACCAGATTGCTTCTTTCATTTTTCACAATGCCTTTGCAAAATGAAAGAAGCGATCTGATTGGTTGCTATGGGCAACTCAGCATATTTTCCTGGAAAAGTTTCTGAGTTGCCCATAGCAACCAATCAGATTACTTCCTTCATTTTTCAGAGACTTTTTCAAAAATGAAAGAAGCGATCTGATTGGTTGCTATGGGCAACTCAGCAGCTTTCCCCATAGACCACAATGGGCCTACTGGTTTCAATGGGCAAAAAATCAGAGTTAATGCACTAGACACAGTTCTCTATACCATTAACCCCTTCCCGACCTATGACATACCTGTACGTCATGGGTGGCAAGGTGTTCCCGACCCATGACATACAGGTACGTCATGAACATTTTTGCCGCTACTCGCGGCATCCCGCAGCGCCCGGTAAGATGGTGGCTATCACTGATAGCCAGCCATCTTACCATGCGACCACGGGGGGTTTCATCCCCCACCCCCCCCCCCCAGCGATCGCTGCTATCAGCTGGTCAACTCTGACTAGCTAATAGCAGCGTTTCGCTATCAGAATATTTAGCAGCGCGGTGTGTAAGTCCCGATCACGGGGATCGGGACACACACCGCTCTGCTAAGTGTCCCTTACCCATCCCCCGGCATCACTTACCCGACCATGCGGTGTCCCGAGTGGTCCCGTTGCGAGCGACGTCCTCCAGGCGGTCCCGGCGGCGCTGCGTCCCGGCGGCGCAGGTTGACCGCCAGATGAAGGGGCAGCCGACACGCCCCCTCAAAAAAAGCGCTATAGCAGAGCCAGAAATTGCCAAAGGCAGCGCTGCATCAGTCCCCCAAAAAATGTGAGTTCCTGGATTTAAATATCTATATTCAGGATGGCTGTTCGCATACTGCCAACTATTTTAAGGAGGTGAATGCAAACAGATACCTCGACTTTAACAGTTGCCATCTTAAATAATGGAAGAAGAACATTCCATTCGGTCAAATGAAAAGAATCCGAAGGAATTGTTCTTCCACACAAAAATACCTACAACAACTAGAGAACCTGGAGGATCGTTTTAAACAAAAAGGGTATCCCAAACCCCTTATACAAGGAGCACGCCAGAGAGTGGACGAATTAGAACAAAGTGCTTGCTTGAAAAATAATAAACAGGGTAATGCAGAGGGGGGTTATAATGATGAATTTGATTCTGTTTTTCTAACTAGGTATTACACTTCACACACCAATATTTTTTTATAATTTTTTTTTATTTTTTTTTTGTATAGGTAATATCACCAGCTCATATTATTGTGTCATGATTACTGGCACCATATGTAGTCCCCCAGTTATTCTTCTTTAGATGTTTTCCGTGTCCTGTGCAGTATCTCTCCCAGAAGTCCACTTGATGGCCCCCGTGGTGGTCTACACCCCGAAGTCATCAATTTTTACTCTAAGAGAGAGTGTGCAGCTGTTTCTGGAGACGGTCAACAATAACCTCTGCATGGTGGAATAATAGGTCACGATGTTTATCAGGATCAGTAGAAGCATCACCCACTCGATGATTATGATGGGGATTTCACGGATCTCGTCCCAGTCTTCATCATTATGGAATAATTCCTTTAATGTTTCATATCCAAAATAGAAAACTACACAGACAAAAGTCAGGCCACAGCAGGTGCATCTACTATGGTGGATGACTTTTTTTGCTCCTGGTAATTTATACATCTGGATGGACTGCCCAAGGTAGTATAAGGCTTCACATGTAATGGAAATTATCGTGCTGACAAAGTGTATCCTGGGATATTCTTCGGGGGACAATACATGCATAACAGCTGTGGAAAAACAGGAGGCCCACACAATGGCCAGCAGGATCCTCTGGATCAGGACCTGATGACCCCTGAACTCTTCAGTATGCATAACCATATACTTATAAATAAGAAAGGTTAGTACCAAAGTGCCAATGGACGTCCCTATAAATCCAATTCTGAATAATATGCTTTCGGGAAAGACATTTCCCACGTCACTGTGAAGGAAAAGAAACCAATGTTATTATGGATATTTCCTCACTCCCAACCCATGAAATAAGAATCATTTGCTTGTTTATCTTACCTGATGCTCATCAGTGGCGAGGCTGCATGGCCGAGGACGACCGTCATGATGTAGCTGGTGGCAAGCCAGGCCGCACACCAAAACGCCAACAGGAGGGGGACGAACCCCAGTCCTTTTAGCTCCATTTCAGACAAGTAGAAAAAGAAGACGCTAATCTCACTATTCTCACTAATCGCACTGGAACAGACTGAAGGCTCGGGCGGCTGTCAGTGGGATGTCAGGCCTCCAGCTGTCTATGACATCACATGTGACATGTCAGAATGACTGCTTGTTTCTTTGAGCTGCCATGATTTAGTATCTGCTATAGACAGAACCTGATGTTTTTACTATGGACCTTACAGACCTCAGAACCCAAGTAATTAGTGCAGGGGCTCCATTTTGATCATCTCATATTTCACATTATTTGAGTTCCAGGGCTCAGATACATTTGCACCCTCTATAGCAGTGGTCTTCAAGCTGTGAACCCCCAACCGCTGCAGAACCACAACTCCCAGCATGCCCAGACAGCAACTTTGCATAAGGAAATAGTCTAATTAAACTTTTCTTATATATAGAATCCCTGAAATCTCCAATCTCTCCTTTTATTGCTTTATGATCTGTGTTACTTATTTGTAAAAAACAATGTTTGTGATTGTCTTCCCCCCACACACTTATGGGCTATCTCTTCAAACGACTTTATTTGACCTAAAGCGTATAATTGATTTACATAAATAAGCCCCTTTTCATCCAAAAGAGTGAATCTTTAATTTTAAGGAACTCTTTAAGTGCTTTATTCGACCATAATGAAGTAAAGTCAAAACTCCATGTGATTTAAAAAATAAATTTAAGTTCCCCCCATACTTAATTATCTAGATATGCATGGGTGTAGTGAGTATCCCAGCTTCCAAAATCTCAAAAATATCCTTCATTTTTCAGAGGCTTTTTCAAAAATGAAAGAAGCGATCTGATTGGTTGCTATGGGCAACTCAGAAACTTTTCCTCTGGGCAGGTTTTGATAAATCTCCCTCTATGGGGGAGATTCATTAAGACCAGTGTAGAGGAAGAGTTGTGCAGTTGCCCATAGCAACCAGATTGCTTCTTTCATTTTTCACAATGCCTTTGCAAAATGAAAGAAGCGATCTGATTGGTTGCTATGGGCAACTCAGCATATTTTCCTGGAAAAGTTTCTGAGTTGCCCATAGCAACCAATCAGATTACTTCCTTCATTTTTCAGAGACTTTTTCAAAAATGAAAGAAGCGATCTGATTGGTTGCTATGGGCAACTCAGCAGCTTTCCCCATAGACCACAATGGGCCTACTGGTTTCAATGGGCAAAAAATCAGAGTTAATGCACTAGACACAGTTCTCTATACCATTAACCCCTTCCCGACCTATGACATACCTGTACGTCATGGGTGGCAAGGTGTTCCCGACCCATGACATACAGGTACGTCATGAACATTTTTGCCGCTACTCGCGGCATCCCGCAGCGCCCGGTAAGATGGTGGCTATCACTGATAGCCAGCCATCTTACCATGCGACCACGGGGGGTTTCATCCCCCACCCCCCCCCCCCCAGCGATCGCTGCTATCAGCTGGTCAACTCTGACTAGCTAATAGCAGCGTTTCGCTATCAGAATATTTAGCAGCGCGGTGTGTAAGTCCCGATCACGGGGATCGGGACACACACCGCTCTGCTAAGTGTCCCTTACCCATCCCCCGGCATCACTTACCCGACCATGCGGTGTCCCGAGTGGTCCCGTTGCGAGCGACGTCCTCCAGGCGGTCCCGGCGGCGCTGCGTCCCGGCGGCGCAGGTTGACCGCCAGATGAAGGGGCAGCCGACACGCCCCCTCAAAAAAAGCGCTATAGCAGAGCCAGAAATTGCCAAAGGCAGCGCTGCATCAGTCCCCCAAAAAATGTGAGTTCCTGGATTTAAATATCTATATTCAGGATGGCTGTTCGCATACTGCCAACTATTTTAAGGAGGTGAATGCAAACAGATACCTCGACTTTAACAGTTGCCATCTTAAATAATGGAAGAAGAACATTCCATTCGGTCAAATGAAAAGAATCCGAAGGAATTGTTCTTCCACACAAAAATACCTACAACAACTAGAGAACCTGGAGGATCGTTTTAAACAAAAAGGGTATCCCAAACCCCTTATACAAGGAGCACGCCAGAGAGTGGACGAATTAGAACAAAGTGCTTGCTTGAAAAATAATAAACAGGGTAATGCAGAGGGGGGTTATAATGATGAATTTGATTCTGTTTTTCTAACTAGGTATTACACTTCACACACCAATATTTTTTTATAATTTTTTTTTATTTTTTTTTTGTATAGGTAATATCACCAGCTCATATTATTGTGTCATGATTACTGGCACCATATGTAGTCCCCCAGTTATTCTTCTTTAGATGTTTTCCGTGTCCTGTGCAGTATCTCTCCCAGAAGTCCACTTGATGGCCCCCGTGGTGGTCTACACCCCGAAGTCATCAATTTTTACTCTAAGAGAGAGTGTGCAGCTGTTTCTGGAGACGGTCAACAATAACCTCTGCATGGTGGAATAATAGGTCACGATGTTTATCAGGATCAGTAGAAGCATCACCCACTCGATGATTATGATGGGGATTTCACGGATCTCGTCCCAGTCTTCATCATTATGGAATAATTCCTTTAATGTTTCATATCCAAAATAGAAAACTACACAGACAAAAGTCAGGCCACAGCAGGTGCATCTACTATGGTGGATGACTTTTTTTGCTCCTGGTAATTTATCCATCTGGATGGACTGCCCAAGGTAGTATAAGGCTTCACATGTAATGGAAATTATCGTGCTGACAAAGTGTATCCTGGGATATTCTTCGGGGGACAATACATGCATAACAGCTGTGGAAAAACAGGAGGCCCACACAATGGCCAGCAGGATCCTCTGGATCAGGACCTGATGACCCCTGAACTCTTCAGTATGCATAACCATATACTTATAAATAAGAAAGGTTAGTACCAAAGTGCCAATGGACGTCCCTATAAATCCAATTCTGAATAATATGCTTTCGGGAAAGACATTTCCCACGTCACTGTGAAGGAAAAGAAACCAATGTTATTATGGATATTTCCTCACTCCCAACCCATGAAATAAGAATCATTTGCTTGTTTATCTTACCTGATGCTCATCAGTGGCGAGGCTGCATGGCCGAGGACGACCGTCATGATGTAGCTGGTGGCAAGCCAGGCCGCACACCAAAACGCCAACAGGAGGGGGACGAACCCCAGTCCTTTTAGCTCCATTTCAGACAAGTAGAAAAAGAAGACGCTAATCTCACTATTCTCACTAATCGCACTGGAACAGACTGAAGGCTCGGGCGGCTGTCAGTGGGATGTCAGGCCTCCAGCTGTCTATGACATCACATGTGACATGTCAGAATGACTGCTTGTTTCTTTGAGCTGCCATGATTTAGTATCTGCTATAGACAGAACCTGATGTTTTTACTATGGACCTTACAGACCTCAGAACCCAAGTAATTAGTGCAGGGGCTCCATTTTGATCATCTCATATTTCACATTATTTGAGTTCCAGGGCTCAGATACATTTGCACCCTCTATAGCAGTGGTCTTCAAGCTGTGAACCCCCAACCGCTGCAGAACCACAACTCCCAGCATGCCCAGACAGCAACTTTGCATAAGGAAATAGTCTAATTAAACTTTTCTTATATATAGAATCCCTGAAATCTCCAATCTCTCCTTTTATTGCTTTATGATCTGTGTTACTTATTTGTAAAAAACAATGTTTGTGATTGTCTTCCCCCCACACACTTATGGGCTATCTCTTCAAACGACTTTATTTGACCTAAAGCGTATAATTGATTTACATAAATAAGCCCCTTTTCATCCAAAAGAGTGAATCTTTAATTTTAAGGAACTCTTTAAGTGCTTTATTCGACCATAATGAAGTAAAGTCAAAACTCCATGTGATTTAAAAAATAAATTTAAGTTCCCCCCATACTTAATTATCTAGATATGCATGGGTGTAGTGAGTATCCCAGCTTCCAAAATCTCAAAAATATCCTTCATTTTTCAGAGGCTTTTTCAAAAATGAAAGAAGCGATCTGATTGGTTGCTATGGGCAACTCAGAAACTTTTCCTCTGGGCAGGTTTTGATAAATCTCCCTCTATGGGGGAGATTCATTAAGACCAGTGTAGAGGAAGAGTTGTGCAGTTGCCCATAGCAACCAGATTGCTTCTTTCATTTTTCACAATGCCTTTGCAAAATGAAAGAAGCGATCTGATTGGTTGCTATGGGCAACTCAGCATATTTTCCTGGAAAAGTTTCTGAGTTGCCCATAGCAACCAATCAGATTACTTCCTTCATTTTTCAGAGACTTTTTCAAAAATGAAAGAAGCGATCTGATTGGTTGCTATGGGCAACTCAGCAGCTTTCCCCATAGACCACAATGGGCCTACTGGTTTCAATGGGCAAAAAATCAGAGTTAATGCACTAGACACAGTTCTCTATACCATTAACCCCTTCCCGACCTATGACATACCTGTACGTCATGGGTGGCAAGGTGTTCCCGACCCATGACATACAGGTACGTCATGAACATTTTTGCCGCTACTCGCGGCATCCCGCAGCGCCCGGTAAGATGGTGGCTATCACTGATAGCCAGCCATCTTACCATGCGACCACGGGGGGTTTCATCCCCCACCCCCCCCCCCCAGCGATCGCTGCTATCAGCTGGTCAACTCTGACTAGCTAATAGCAGCGTTTCGCTATCAGAATATTTAGCAGCGCGGTGTGTAAGTCCCGATCACGGGGATCGGGACACACACCGCTCTGCTAAGTGTCCCTTACCCATCCCCCGGCATCACTTACCCGACCATGCGGTGTCCCGAGTGGTCCCGTTGCGAGCGACGTCCTCCAGGCGGTCCCGGCGGCGCTGCGTCCCGGCGGCGCAGGTTGACCGCCAGATGAAGGGGCAGCCGACACGCCCCCTCAAAAAAAGCGCTATAGCAGAGCCAGAAATTGCCAAAGGCAGCGCTGCATCAGTCCCCCAAAAAATGTGAGTTCCTGGATTTAAATATCTATATTCAGGATGGCTGTTCGCATACTGCCAACTATTTTAAGGAGGTGAATGCAAACAGATACCTCGACTTTAACAGTTGCCATCTTAAATAATGGAAGAAGAACATTCCATTCGGTCAAATGAAAAGAATCCGAAGGAATTGTTCTTCCACACAAAAATACCTACAACAACTAGAGAACCTGGAGGATCGTTTTAAACAAAAAGGGTATCCCAAACCCCTTATACAAGGAGCACGCCAGAGAGTGGACGAATTAGAACAAAGTGCTTGCTTGAAAAATAATAAACAGGGTAATGCAGAGGGGGGTTATAATGATGAATTTGATTCTGTTTTTCTAACTAGGTATTACACTTCACACACCAATATTTTTTTATAATTTTTTTTTATTTTTTTTTTGTATAGGTAATATCACCAGCTCATATTATTGTGTCATGATTACTGGCACCATATGTAGTCCCCCAGTTATTCTTCTTTAGATGTTTTCCGTGTCCTGTGCAGTATCTCTCCCAGAAGTCCACTTGATGGCCCCCGTGGTGGTCTACACCCCGAAGTCATCAATTTTTACTCTAAGAGAGAGTGTGCAGCTGTTTCTGGAGACGGTCAACAATAACCTCTGCATGGTGGAATAATAGGTCACGATGTTTATCAGGATCAGTAGAAGCATCACCCACTCGATGATTATGATGGGGATTTCACGGATCTCGTCCCAGTCTTCATCATTATGGAATAATTCCTTTAATGTTTCATATCCAAAATAGAAAACTACACAGACAAAAGTCAGGCCACAGCAGGTGCATCTACTATGGTGGATGACTTTTTTTGCTCCTGGTAATTTATACATCTGGATGGACTGCCCAAGGTAGTATAAGGCTTCACATGTAATGGAAATTATCGTGCTGACAAAGTGTATCCTGGGATATTCTTCGGGGGACAATACATGCATAACAGCTGTGGAAAAACAGGAGGCCCACACAATGGCCAGCAGGATCCTCTGGATCAGGACCTGATGACCCCTGAACTCTTCAGTATGCATAACCATATACTTATAAATAAGAAAGGTTAGTACCAAAGTGCCAATGGACGTCCCTATAAATCCAATTCTGAATAATATGCTTTCGGGAAAGACATTTCCCACGTCACTGTGAAGGAAAAGAAACCAATGTTATTATGGATATTTCCTCACTCCCAACCCATGAAATAAGAATCATTTGCTTGTTTATCTTACCTGATGCTCATCAGTGGCGAGGCTGCATGGCCGAGGACGACCGTCATGATGTAGCTGGTGGCAAGCCAGGCCGCACACCAAAACGCCAACAGGAGGGGGACGAACCCCAGTCCTTTTAGCTCCATTTCAGACAAGTAGAAAAAGAAGACGCTAATCTCACTATTCTCACTAATCGCACTGGAACAGACTGAAGGCTCGGGCGGCTGTCAGTGGGATGTCAGGCCTCCAGCTGTCTATGACATCACATGTGACATGTCAGAATGACTGCTTGTTTCTTTGAGCTGCCATGATTTAGTATCTGCTATAGACAGAACCTGATGTTTTTACTATGGACCTTACAGACCTCAGAACCCAAGTAATTAGTGCAGGGGCTCCATTTTGATCATCTCATATTTCACATTATTTGAGTTCCAGGGCTCAGATACATTTGCACCCTCTATAGCAGTGGTCTTCAAGCTGTGAACCCCCAACCGCTGCAGAACCACAACTCCCAGCATGCCCAGACAGCAACTTTGCATAAGGAAATAGTCTAATTAAACTTTTCTTATATATAGAATCCCTGAAATCTCCAATCTCTCCTTTTATTGCTTTATGATCTGTGTTACTTATTTGTAAAAAACAATGTTTGTGATTGTCTTCCCCCCACACACTTATGGGCTATCTCTTCAAACGACTTTATTTGACCTAAAGCGTATAATTGATTTACATAAATAAGCCCCTTTTCATCCAAAAGAGTGAATCTTTAATTTTAAGGAACTCTTTAAGTGCTTTATTCGACCATAATGAAGTAAAGTCAAAACTCCATGTGATTTAAAAAATAAATTTAAGTTCCCCCCATACTTAATTATCTAGATATGCATGGGTGTAGTGAGTATCCCAGCTTCCAAAATCTCAAAAATATCCTTCATTTTTCAGAGGCTTTTTCAAAAATGAAAGAAGCGATCTGATTGGTTGCTATGGGCAACTCAGAAACTTTTCCTCTGGGCAGGTTTTGATAAATCTCCCTCTATGGGGGAGATTCATTAAGACCAGTGTAGAGGAAGAGTTGTGCAGTTGCCCATAGCAACCAGATTGCTTCTTTCATTTTTCACAATGCCTTTGCAAAATGAAAGAAGCGATCTGATTGGTTGCTATGGGCAACTCAGCATATTTTCCTGGAAAAGTTTCTGAGTTGCCCATAGCAACCAATCAGATTACTTCCTTCATTTTTCAGAGACTTTTTCAAAAATGAAAGAAGCGATCTGATTGGTTGCTATGGGCAACTCAGCAGCTTTCCCCATAGACCACAATGGGCCTACTGGTTTCAATGGGCAAAAAATCAGAGTTAATGCACTAGACACAGTTCTCTATACCATTAACCCCTTCCCGACCTATGACATACCTGTACGTCATGGGTGGCAAGGTGTTCCCGACCCATGACATACAGGTACGTCATGAACATTTTTGCCGCTACTCGCGGCATCCCGCAGCGCCCGGTAAGATGGTGGCTATCACTGATAGCCAGCCATCTTACCATGCGACCACGGGGGGTTTCATCCCCCCCCCAGCGATCGCTGCTATCAGCTGGTCAACTCTGACTAGCTAATAGCAGCGTTTCGCTATCAGAATATTTAGCAGCGCGGTGTGTAAGTCCCGATCACGGGGATCGGGACACACACCGCTCTGCTAAGTGTCCCTTACCCATCCCCCGGCATCACTTACCCGACCATGCGGTGTCCCGAGTGGTCCCGTTGCGAGCGACGTCCTCCAGGCGGTCCCGGCGGCGCTGCGTCCCGGAGGTGAGTTTCCGGCAGCAGTGCGGCATCTTCATTGGCAGCAGTGAGATCGCCGTAAAGCGATCTCACTGCTGCCTCTGGGAGTTTCAAAACGGCAACTCCCAGCATGCCCAGACAGCCTTTGGCTTTCTGGGCATGCTGGGAGTTGTAGTTTTGTAACATCTGGAGGTCCACAGTTTGGAGACCACTGTATAATGGTCTCCAATCTGTGCTGTTCCAGATGTTGCAAAACTACAACTCCCAGCATGCTCAGTCTGTTCAGGCATGCTGGGAGTTGTAGTTCTCTAACATCTGGAAGAGCATAGATTGGAGACCATTATACAGTGGTCTCCAAACTGTGGACCTCCAGATATTGCAAAACTACAACTCCCAGCATGCCCAGACTGCCCAAGCATGCTGGAAGTTGTAGTTCGGCAACATCTGATCCTTCAGATATTGCCGAACTACAACTTCCAGCATGCTTGGGCAGTCTGGGCATGCTGGGAGTTGTAGTTTTGCAACAACTGGAGGCACACTAGTTGGGAAACATTGTCCGTTTGCTACCTCAGTGCCTCCAGCTGTTTCAATTGTTGCAAAACTATAACTCCCAGCATGCACTGACAGACCATGCATGCTGGGAGTTGTAGTTTTTCAACAGCTGGAGGCACACTGGTTTGGAAACGCTAAGTTTGGTTGCAAAACACTTGAAAGTTTATTACTTAACTTAGTGTTTCCAAACCAGTGTGCCTCCAGCTGTTGCAAAACTACAACTCCCAGCATGCACGGACAGCCAAAGGGCATGCTCGGAGTTTGCAACAGCTGGATGTTTGCCCCCTCCCCCCAATGTGAATGTACAGGGTACACTCACATGGGCGGAGGTTTACAGTGAGTGCTGCAAGTTTGAGATGGCGCAAAATTTGCGCTGCAGCTCAAACTCCCAGCGGCAAACTTGCTGTGAACCTCTGCCCATGTGACTGTACCCTAAAAACACTACACTAACACTAACCTAAAATAAAAAGTAAAAAACACTACATATACACATTATCCCTACACAGCCCCCAAAAAAATGAAAAACGTCTGGTACGCTACTGTTTCCAAAACGGAGCCTCCAGCTGTTGCAAAATAATAACTCCCAGTATTGCCGGACAGCCATTGACTGTCCAGGCATGCTGGGAGTTTTGCAACAGCTGGAGGCACCCTGTTTGGGAATCATTGGCATAGAATACCCCTATGTCCACCCCTATGCAAATCCCTAATTCAGGCCTCAAATGCGCATGGCGCTCTCTCACTTTGGAGCCCTGTTGTATTTCAGGGCAACAGTTTTGGGACACATATGGGGTATTGCCGTACTCGGGAGAAATTGCCTTACAAATTTTGGGGGGCTTTTTCTTCTTTAACCCCTTATGAAAAGGTGAAGTTGGGGTCTACACCAGCATGTTAGTGTAAAAAAATAATTTTTTTACTCTGACATGCTGGTGTTGCCCTATACTTTTCATTTTCACAAGAGGTAAAAGGGGAAAAAAGATCCTCTAAATTTGTAATGCAATTTCTCCCGAGTATGGAGATACCCCATATGTGGGCGCAAAGTGCTCTGGGGGCGCACAACAAGGCTCAGAAGGGAGAGTGCACCATGTACATTTGAGGCGATTTGCACAGGGGTGGCTGATTGTTACAGCAGTTCTCGGAATCAGAATGATAAGTAAAAGCATTCCAGAGTTATTAATGTTTAAAGTGACAGTGGTCAGATTTTCAAAAAATGCCCAGGACCTGAAGGTGAAAATGGGCTGGGTCATGAAGGGGTTAAAGGGGTACTCCGGTGAAAACCTTTTTTTTCTTTTAAATCAACTGGCTCCGGAAAGTTAAACAGATTTGTAAATTACTTCTATTAAAAAATCGTAATCTTTCCTGTACTTATTAGCTGCTGAATACTACAGAGGAAATTATTTTCTTTTTGGAATGCTCTCTGATGACATCACGAGCACAGTGCTCTCTGCTGACGTTATTATAATAATAATAATAATAATGTCTTTATTTATTGTTGTCCTTAGTGGGATTTGAACCCTCTCCAGCTCCACTATATCTTTCTTGTACACTGGTGCTCAGTACTGTACACAGTACTCTATGTGAGGACTGACTAGTGATTTGTACAGCGGTAGCATTATTTCCTTGTCGTCGGCATCTATGCCCCTATTGATGTACCCCATGATTTTATTAGCCTTGGCAGCAGCTGCCCGACACTGGTCACTACAGCTAAGTTTACTGTTACCTAAGGCTCCTAAGTCCTTTTCCATGTCAGTCGTCCTAAGTGTTCTTCCATTTAATACATAATCCCAGCTCGGATTTTTGCATTACCTTACATTTATCAGTGTTGAACCTCATCTGCCACTTCCCAGCCCAAACCTCCAACCTATCCAGATCCATTTGTAACAGTGCACTGTCCTCTATAGTGTTTACCACTTTACAGAGTTTGGTGTCATCTGCAAAGATTGCTACTTTACTATTCAACCCCTCTGCAAGGTCATTCATGAATATATTAAATAGGACAGGACCCAAGACGGACCCCTGTGGTACCCCACTAGTAACAGTCACCCAATCAGAATAAGTACCATTAATAAACACCCTCTGTTTCCTATCATTGAGCCAGTTACTTACCCACTTGCGCACATTCTCACCCAGCCCAAACCTTCTCATTTTATGCACCAACCTTTTATGTGGAACCGTATCAAATGCTTTGGAAAAATCCAGATATACGACATCCAGCGATTGCCCCTGGTCCAGTCTTGTGCTCACCTCCTCATAAAAGCTGATCAGGTTAGTTTGACAGGATCAATCCCTCATAAAGCCATGCTGATACAGGGTCATACATTTATTTTTATCAAGATATTCCAAAATAGCATCTCTTAGGAAACCCTCAAACAATTTACCGAGGTTAAATTAACAGGTCTATAATTCCCGGGGTCACCTTTTGACCCCTTCTTAAATATTGGCACCACATTTGCCATGCGCCAGTCCTGGGGAACAGTCCCTGTCACTATAGAGTCCCTGAATATTAAAAATTGGGGTCTGTCTATTACATTACTTTTTTTTTATATTTTTTTTATTTTAATATTAAACAATTACAAAAATACATTGTACAAATCCGATAAAACAACATCACCAATCGGAAGGAAAGCAAAAGCCATAGAAGCCAAATCCATACTTGTTTACATCCAAGAGTATGTCTAATCAAATTTGCCCATCTTACCAATAGCTCCCAGCAGTATAAACTCTATCGTACGAGGTACCTTCACAGGGATTTTACTTTCTACCTCTTTTATTACAGATTCCCAGAAAACAGATATCTTCTCACACGACCAAAAACTATGTAAATAGTCCGCCTCTTCCAAACCACATTTAACACACTGTGAAGTGATTCTCACCCCTATCCTATGTAAATGAAGCGCGGAATAGTGGGTCTTGTGTAATATCTTCAATTGTGTAATTTTATGTTCCATATTACGAGAAACCTTGCTTATATTTTGGGCCATAATGTCCCAATCTTCCTCAGACACAGTACCCACTATTCCGGACCATTTGTCTTTAATTCTGTCGATCCCCCTTACTCCAATAATCTTATTTAATTTCTTATACAAAATTGATATTCCTTTTTTTTTTTAAAGTGCTCTATTTGAGTTAGTGCTTCTATGAAATTGTGTTTCTGTGCTACATATATCTCCTTATCTATCGTGTTATGGACTGCATGACTAACTTGCCAATAGTACAGCCAATCGTTATCACTAATATCATACCCCCTTTTTATGTGCTCAAATGAAAAGAGTTGTCCTTTATCAAATAATTGTTCCAGTCGTTTTATACCCTTACTATCCCAAAAAGTTGACTCACACTTCACCAATTCTTTAAATTTATTGTTACCCCATAGGGGTGTGAACCCAAAACTATTTCCTACATGTAATTCTCCCTTTAATCTTTCCCATACTTTCCTATATTTATACAATAACATCGTGTTATTTGACCCACTCTCCTCATAATCATCTCATTCCAACACCTCATATATGTTCACTTTCTCCTTATCTACTACAATCTTCTCCAGATATCTAAAATTTCTCCAATTCACGATTCGTACCAACTGCGCGGCCATGTAATAAACAAAGAAATTGGGCATATCCAATCCCCCCCTATCTCCAGGGGCCATAAAATATCTGTACTTCAGACGAACCCTTTTTCTTCCCCATAACAATCTACCCAGTATCACTTCTATCTTCCGGAACCAGCATTTGCCGATCCACACTGGCGAGGTAGCAAGAAAAAAAAGGATCTGTGGGAGGACCACCATTTTTATTATCGCCATCCTTTCTGACATAGAGAAGGGCATTTTAATCCATACTTCTACTCTCTTCGCTAAACTATTCAAAAGGGGCAGTATATTGTTAATCACAAACCTATCATTCGTGGCTGCTATTTTTACTCCCAGATAATGGAGACATTCATTTTTTTTTAACACGGATAGTCTTCCCACCGTCTCCCCCATATCTTCATCCAGGGGGAGCATAGTAGATTTACTCCAATTTATGTCCAACCCAGATAGAGGGGCAAATGCCTCGAACATCTTAATGATACGATGTATTTTTTCTTGTGGGTTAGTTACAAAAAGGAGGATATCATCTACAAATAACAAGATCTTACTCTTCTCTCCATTTACTCCAAATCCCTCATAAACATCATTATCTCTTATCCAAGCCGCTAAGGGTTCAATATAAATTAAAAATAAAAAGGGTGAGAGGGGGCAGCCCTGCCTTGTTCCTCTACTTAGTTTGAATGGGTAGGAGGGGGTTCCATCTACCACCACACTCGCCTCGGGGTTAGTGTATAGTAGCTGAATATAACTCAAAAACCTCGGGCCCACCCTAACCCTTTTCAAAACTTCCCAGAGGTATTCCCACTCCACCCTGTCAAAAGCTTTAGTAGCATCCAATGACAGAATGGAGCGGGGGCCACGGGATCCACTCTGGATTGCTTCATACACCTGGTGGATATTGTCATGAACCGTTCTTCCTGACCTAAACCCTCCCTGGTCACCGCCCACCACTACCTCCACTACTTTATCCAATCTCCTTGCCAGTGCTTTCGCTATTATCTTTATATCTGTATTAAGCAAGGAGATATGAGCCCAAATCCAAGGGATCCTTATCTTTTTTCCTAATGAGTCTAATATTAGCCTCACACATAGATTTAGGGAGAACCCCCCCCCCCCCCTCCAGGATTCATTAATGATACCCAGCAGTTTTGGAAGCAGCAGGATTGAGTATATTCTATATATCTAGAAAGGAATGCCGTCAGACCCAGGGGATGTATTCCCTTGGATTGATGCCAATGCCTCCTCCAATTCCTGGAGGGAGATTGGGTCATCCAGGGAGTCCCTGACATCCTCTGTCAAACTCGGAATATTAATTCCCCTCAAGAATTCCGCTACCTCCGCCCTATTAATATAGCTGCCCATATAGAGATTGGAGAAAAAAGAGCCAACCATTTGGGCTATTTCTTCTCTATCTGTGGTTATGCTGTCATCCTCCCTCCTCAGAGCCATAATACCACGTTCGTCGCCTTGATTTTTAAGTAATCTTGACAGTGTCTTATTTGGTTTCCCTTTCTCAAAGAAATTAAATTGCCCACTGAAGAATAGTTTATTTTGTGCCTTTTTAAGTAGATATTCTTTATATTCCTCTTGAGCTGCCTTCAGTTCTAACAGCTGTTCCCCCCACTATCCTCTTCTATCCCTGCTTCTAATGTTGCCACTTTACTATTCAGTACTGATTCTTCCTGTGAGAATTCCTTTTTTTTTTTTATTGATTCGCCCTATATATAGACCCCTCAAGTATGCCTTCATAGTATCCCATACCACCTGAGGGTTTGCGGACTTATGATTAATCTCCCAGAATGCCTCTATTTCCTGTCTAAACCAGTCCTGGTCGCCCACTAATTCAATCCAGTGGGGGTTGAGCCGAAAGCCCAACCTTTTCCCACCCATTACCTTACCTCCAATTTCCACCACCACTGGGCAATGGTCCGATAGGGTTTTAGCTTTATACTGCACCCTGCTGGTCCAGGTCATTGCATTCTTATCACACAGGCATAAGTCAATTCGGGAAGCGGTGTTATATGAGGTACTAAAACATGAGTACTGTCTTACTCCTGGGTTTAGTTTCCGCCACCCATCAACCCAATTCATCTCTCCACAGTATCTCGCCAATGCTGTTTCGTTCCCCCCTACATTCCTACCTAATTTGTATCTGTCCATACTAGGGTCTATTACATTGTTCAAATCTCCAACTATCCATAATGCCGAATGTGTCTTACTTTCGCTATAGCTCACGAGGTCCCTCAGAACATCCACTCTAAAAGATGGAGGAATATAAACAAAAGCCAAGATGACTGCCCTATCTTCCCATATTCCATAAAGAAATACATATCGACCATACTTATCTACCTTTGCATTCTTAGTCTCGAATGGTACCCTCCTGTGAACATATACTGATACTCCCATGGAGTAGGAAGAGAGTCTGGAGTGGTATTCTTCTTTGGCCCACTTCCTTGGAAGTATCTGCTCATCTCTTGACCTATGGGTCTCAACTAAACATATGATCGCAGGAAGGCACCTCCGAATATAATCGAAGACTGCACACTTTTTAATTCTATCTGACATACCTAGTATGTTCCAGGCTAATAATTTAAGCATAGATATATTTGCCTAAGAGAAAAAAGAAAAGAGAGAAGAAGAAGAGAGAGAGAAAAAAAAAAAAAAAACACTCTTTTGATCATCCCGTGCCATCCCTCCCTCCTTTCCCTTATCCTTCCCCCCCCCGCACCCCCCCTCTCCCCATAATGCACCGTACTTCTACTATGCACTCCTATCCTAGTGACACCCCAGAGAACCCCCCAACCCCTCCCCCCTCCCCCCCGAGACGTAACATTATTACTCAACTAATACTTCCAACCCCTAATGCCACAGTAGTGCCTTATATTAGATGCCTTATTTATCCATCCAATCTGAGACTTCTTGTGGGGTTCCAAATATTGTTACCTTTCCCTTATGCTCAACCCGGAGTCTCGTTGGAAACAGCAGAGAGAAGGGCACCCCTGCGTTCTTTAGCCGCCTTTTTATCTCCCGAAAGGATGCCCTTTTCCTCTGGGTCTCCCAAGAGAAATCCGGATATAGAAAAATATTCTGTCCATTATACTGTAGGTCCCTCATCTCTCTTGCCCTCCTAAGGATAGTATCCCTGTCCTGGGAGGTATATAACTTAATTAGGATTGTCCTAGGGGGACCCCCCGGAGGGGGAATACGCCTTGGCACTGATGAGCTCGTTCAATCCCAAACATTGGAGTAAGATGCCCTTCCCCTATCCCCTCCTTCAACCACCTACTAAGAAACTGTATGGCAGAGTCCCCCCCCCCCCTCCACCCCCTCAGGAAACCCCACCATCCCATCAGGAAACCCCACCATCCTTATATTACAACGTCTGGATCTATCCTCAAGGTCAGTGAGCTTATCTTTAACAGATGTCCTCTCCTTTTTCAAGTCATTAACCTCCTCCTCCAAAACCTTAATCCTATTTTCTGTTTTAGGGGCTTCTTCCTCCAGTCTGGAAATCCTATCTCTCATTTTAGTCATATCGTGTCTTATCAGAGATACCTCGGTAGATACCACACCTAATTGTTTATTTATCTCCTCAATTGCACAATTAGATTTTTTCACCCCTCCCAAGATCTCCTCCAACATCTGTGTTCCCACAGGGGGCACAGACTGCCCTTCCTCAGTTTCTTCCACCGCCAAGACCGAGTACCTAGAGCCTGTTTTACTAGGGGAGAGATCCTTCTGGGTTCTAGTTTTTATACCCACAGCTGGAGACTTCCATATTTTATCCAATTTACCCATAGCCCCCTTATCTTTTTGTGGCGAGCTACCCCCTGATCTTCTGGGGTTCACCTTAGGGGCCATTTCACCCACTATTTCTCTTCACTTTATATTTGTGGGGTGTATGTATCACTACGGGGATATCACGGACCAACTTAGCAACTTTATACACCATAGGCCCCTCCCACTCGAGAATTTAAATCCCGTTATTTACAGCATACAAAAGTAAGAATTCACAGTCCCATATGGCTCTGGGGAGCGCTTAAAACCTAGGGTATCACACCCTGATCCAGAAATATCCACCACCAAATATAGCATACTAATATGCAACTACGGAATCATTAGCGTATTCACGCTCCCCCTGGTAGACAGTGCAATCACCCCCCAGAGTCACTGATCTTATTGGGTCCAGGGAGGGGTCCAATTTCATGAGAGAGGAATTCTGCTAAGACCAAGTTGTTCAATTTAGTCCATGAGTCCCGGTTTCTCCAAATCGCTAGGAGGAGTGACCAGGCAGAGAGTCAGGCATCCAATATTGTCCATTCCACATGGGGCCAGTGCAAGAGGCTGCTTCTGTTCAGAATATTGCCGGGGTATTAATCAATGGTTTCACCGGCTTCTGCACTGTTAGATATTCATCACATGTAAAGTCTGATCGTTTTACTCAGCTCCACTCTCCATCCACAAGAAAGGGTCTGGGCCAGTCTATTCAAATCCCAGCAAGGAGTAGCGGAGTTCCACACATGCCCCTCAACACCTCCGCGTCTGTCTATTACATTACTTAATTCCTTTAGAACATGGGGGTGAATGCCATCTGGACCTGGTGATTTGTCTATTTAGATTTTTTGTAGGTGGCACTGTACTTCTTCCTGGGTTAGACAGGTGACCTGTACTGGGGAGCTTACCTTATCACACTGTATTTCACCTGGCATTTCATTTTCCTCAGTGAATACAGTGGAGAAGAATTTTAGTATATTTGCTTTTTCCTGATCCCCGTTTATAATTTCTTCCTCATCATTTTTTAAAGGGCCAACACTTTCATTTTTGACCTTTTTGCTATTTATATAATTAAAGAACATTTTGGTGTTAGTCATACTCTCTTTGGCAATGAGTCTTTCTGTCTCTATTTTTGCGGCTTTTATCTGTTTTTTACATATTTCACATTTTTCTCTATAGCTTTTTAATGCTTCTTCACTGCTGTCCTGTTTTAGTAACTGAAATGCTTTATTTTAGTCATTTATTGCCCCCTTAACATTTTTATTCATCCATATTGGTTTACTTTTATTTCTGACCCTTTTATTCCTATAAAGTATATACATCTTACAGTGAAAATTTAAGATATTTTTAAAAGTCTCCCATTTAGTGTCAGTATTGTTATTTTTGAGGACATTATCCCATTTTATATTGTTATGGGCTTCTCTGAGTTGATCGAACTTTGCTTTTCGAAAGTTCATTGTTTTTGTGGCCCCTCGAGAGATTCCCTTATTGAAGAACAAGTTATAATGTATTACATTATGATCACTATTTCCTCGGTGTCCATCTACTTGCACATTAATTACTCTGCCAGTTTCAGTACGTTGGTAAATATTAAGTCTAGTAGGGCGCCCCCTCTGGTCAGGCCCTGCACCATTTGGGACAGATAATGGTCTTTAGCTATAGTCAGAAATCTGTTTCCTTTAAAGTCGAAGTCTGCCCAGTTCTCCATGAACCCAAACCCCTCCTTCCTACACCAGCTTCTGAGCCACTTGTTTACCTCCCTTATCTCCCGCAGCCTCTCTGGTACGGCTCGTGGTACAGGTAATATTTCAGAAAATACTACCTTGGAGGTCCTTGCCTTAAGCTTGCAGCCTAAGTCCCTGAAATCATTTTTAAGGACACTCCATCTACCTCTTACTTTGTCATTGGTGCCAATATGTACCATGACTGCTGGGTCTTCTCCAGCCCCACCCAGCAACCTGTCAACCCGATCCGCGATGTGCCGAACTCGAGCGCCAGGAAGACAACACACTGTTCGGCTATCCCGGTCTTTGTGACAGATCACCCTGTCTGTCCCCCTAATAATTGAGTCCCCCACTACCAGTACCTGTCTGGCCTGCCCTGCTCTCCTCCCTCCCTCCTTACTGGAGCAGACACCCCCCTGGCGGTCAGAGGCAGAGTCCTGCTGCAGTACCGCTAGCTCTGAAATGACATCCCCCTCATCTGCCAACTGGGCAAACTTGTTGGGGTGTGCCAGTTCAGGACTAGCCTCCCTGACACTTTTCCCTCTACCCCGTTTTCTAACTGTAACCCAGCTAACTGCCTGACTGTCCTGCCCCTCCGTCCCACTATCCATCCCCACCTCGACCCCAGAGAGTACCTGCTCAGTGAGCAGGAGACTACTCTGCGGGTTGTCAATGCATCTCAGTGTTGCCAGTTGCTCCTCTAGATCCAGGATCTGGGCTTCTAAATGAGCAACTCGCACACATCTCGCACAACAATATGCACCCTCAAACTGTTGTTCAAGGATTGCATACATTGCGCAAGATGCACACTGGACTGCCTTTTCCAACATGGAGGTCATACTAGATTTGGGGATTGCAAAAATTAACAGAAAAGAAAAAAAAATCAAATATTTCAATTTAAACTTCCTGAATTTAAAGTCCCTTAATTTTAAGTCCCCTCACTTTTATACTCACTCACTTGTATGCTTCACACTCTTGTATACAGACAAACAATCGCTAGCTCAACATAGTGTATTTGCTTTATATTTATCACAACCACAACCACCTCTCTTCCACTGCCTGGAAGTGAAACTTTTTTTTTTTTTTTTTTCATTTACACATCCAAATTTAACGAAAAGTCGTAAAAGACCTGTGGGGTGTTAAGGCTCACTGGACCCCTTGGTACGTGGCTTGAGGGGTGTAGTTTCCAAAATGGTATGCCATGTGGGGGTTTTCTGCTCTTCTGGCACCATAGGGGCTTCCAAAATGTGACATGCCCCCCAAAAACCATTTCAGCAAAAATTCACTCTCCAAAATCCCATTGTTGCTCCTTCCCTTCTGAGCCCTCTACTGCACCAGCCGAACACTTTACATACACATATGAGGTATTTCCTTACTCTAGAGAAATTGGGTTACAAATTTTGGGGGGCTTTTTCTCCTATTACCCCTTGTAAAAATTCAAAAACTGGGTCTACAAGAACATGCGAGTGTAAAAAATGGAGATTTTGAATTTCCTCCTTCACTTTGCTGCTATTCCTGTGAAACACCTAAAGGGTTAACACACTTACCCAAATGTCATTTTGGATACTTTGAGGGGTGCAGTTTTTATAATGTGGTCATTTGTGGGGTATTTCTAATATGAAGGCCCTTCAAATCCACTTCAAAACTGAACTGGTCCCTGAAAAATTCCAATTTAGAAAATGTTGTGAAAAATTGGAAAAGTGCTGCTGAACTTTGAAGCCCTCTGATATCTTCTAAAAGTTAAAACCTGTCAACTTTATGATGAAAATATAAAGTAGACATATTGTATCTGTGAATCAATATATTATTTATTTGGAATGTCTGTTTTTGTTACAAGCAGAGAGCTTCAAAGTTAGAAAAATGCTAAATTTTCAATTTTTTCATCAAATTTTGGAATTTTTCACCAAGAAATGATGCAAGCCTCGACAAAAATTTACCACTAACATGAAGTAGAATATGTCACGAAAAAACAATGTCAGAATCAGAATGAAAAGTAAAAGTATCCCAGAGTTATTAATGCTTAAAATGACAATGGTCAGATGTGCAAAAATGGCTGGGTCCTTAAGGTGAAAATGGGCTGGTTCCTTAAGGGGTTAAACCCCACTGGCATTTGACAGATCTTTGGAACAGTGGGCTGTGCAAATGAAAAATTTTCATTTTTCTTTTGGCAGACCACTGCTCAAAAAAATCTATCAGACACCTGTGAGATGTAAATGCTCACTGCACTTCTTATTAGGGGTGTAGTTTCCAAAATGGGGTCACATGTGTGTGTGTGTGTGTGTGTGTGGGGGGGGGGGGGGGGTTCACTGTTCTGGCACCATGGAGGCCTAAACGCACATGGCCTTCAATTTCAGCCAGATTCTCTCTCCAAAAGCCCAATGGTGCTCCTTCTCTTCTGAGCCCTGTAGTTCACCCGCAGAGCACTTTACATCCACATGTGGGGTATTTTCTGACTCAGAAGAGATGGGGTTACAAATTTTGCTGGGCTTTTTTTCCTATTACCCCTTGTGAAAATGATAAAATTGGGGTAACAATAGCATTTTAGGGAAAAAAATATACATTTTTTTTATTTTCACCTCCAACTTTAACAAAAATTTGTCAAACACCTGTGGGATGTTAAGGCTCACTATACCCCTTGTTACTTTACGTGAGGGGTGTAGTTTTCTAAATGGGGGTCACATATGGGTGTTTTTTATGTTTATGTCAGAACTGCTGTAACTACCAGCCACCCCTGTGCAAATCACCAATTTAGGCCTCAAATGTATATGGTACACTCTGTTTACACTAACATGCTGGTGTAGACCCAAAATTTACCTTTTCTTAAGGGGTAAAAGAAGAGAAAAAAAATTTGTAACCAAAAACTGTTGCCTTGAAATATGAGAGGGCTCCAAAGTGAAAGAGCACCATGTGCATTTGAGGCCTAAATTAGGGATTTGCATCCACCACCAAATTACCCTACAGCAGTGCTTTCCAAATAGGGTGTCTCCAGCTGTTGCACTACTTCCTGTTCAGGGTGTGGTTGTGTGATCGTCAGCTCCAGGAGAACCAGAGAGCAGCAGGATTTTCACCAGCCCTCCCCCCCCCCCCCCCCCCCCAGGTTTGTGGCAGCCTTCGGGGAAGGGTTTCCCTGCATGAACCCCAACGTCCCCATCTCCCTTACCAGGCCGGCGGGAGGTGGAGGTGACATTGCAACGGCCAACTCCCAGGATGGGGTACGGAGATCCTCCAGGATCCGCAGAAATGCAGAACCAACTCCACCGTCCATATCTGGAAGCCGCAAGGCTGCAAGGAAGGCTACAAGCAAGGCTGCAGGTAAAGACCTGCATGAAGGTGAGGAGTTGAGGAGAAACATGGGGAGGCAAGGTACCTCTGAACCCCAGCAATGGGGGGCATTGGGTCCCAGGGAGTCTTTGGCCACTTTTGGGTCCCGAATCCAAGCAAAAATGGCGGAGTATGAGTGTCTTGGCAAAATGCTTCGTGGGCTAAGAGAGGACTTAAAATTTGCCCGTTACCAGGCTGATTACACCTCAAAAAATCGAAGGCCAGTGTATTCGGCTAAAGTGCGCACCCTGAAAAAAGAGGTTGAGGAGGTAGAAAGGGTGAGGATGGAGATCATGGAAGGGGCTGGTATCTTCAGAGAAAAACTCTGCAATGAAAGTCGGTTCAGAGGCCAGCAGAACCCAGAAAGAGAGGAGGAGGTCAGTCACAGCGAAAGCAGTGCAGAGGAGGATGGTGTGGAGGTGGATGGTGGAGGAGAAAGAGAGAACAGTGCTGAGGAGGACAGTGTGGAGGAAGATGGTGGTGGAGAAAGAGAGGACAGTGCTGAGGAAGGTGCTAAAGAGAAGCAAGATGGTGGTGCAGAGGAGAGTGAAATAGAGGAGGAGGACACAACCCAGAGTTCATACATAAATCCTGCTCAGGTAGCCCTGCCTGTAACGTCAGATGACAGCAGTGACGACAGCGGCAGCAGCAATGGGTTAATTGGTGGTGGATTGCTGAAGGCGATTGTGCTCCAAGAGTCACCTACCCATTTTGAGAACTTCTCATTTGGAAATGACTTAGGCCCAGATACTGAGGTGAAGGGCAAGAGGAAGAGGAGAAATAAAAGGAAAAAAGGAGAGGTCACCAGACTTGTTTATTCTTCTCTCCAGCAGTCTGGGCCATCTGAAAAGGTGGTTCAGGCTGGTGGGCCCCCCCAGTCTGCCCGACCCCGCTTTTGCTGTACATGGTGGATAAGGTTTCTAAGATGGCTGCAGACGCCAAGGAGCCGCCTGTCCAGTCGGTAGGGAAGGGCAGGACAGGCTTAAGGTGGGCGACTCCGATGCTGCAGGACCACCCCAGGTGGGCAGGGGGCGTGTCCTAGTGCCGGAGCTTGGTGATGTTGCTGTCTGCTCGGGGGGCGGTCCCCCGAGCGATCTGGGCATAGCAGGGCACTCCTCTGTGAGGGGGGGGGGGGAGTGTCCATGCGTCTGGATTGGTAGAAAAGCCCGGGCGGTCGGGTAAGGTGGCTCCTGAAGGTTGCACTGACGCTGTGGGGAATCCCTCCACGTCGGCTGCTGTAGGAGGGGTGGGGGTGCGTCCGGAGGGACAGATCCCACCCAGTGTGAAGCAGTTCTCACTGGGAACATCATCGGCGTTGAAGGAAGTGTCATCACTGGAACTGGAAGTAACATCGCCAGAACCGAAAAAGCGGTCATCGGGGGCGGGACCAGCAGCACAAACCCCCGTGGCATACGCAAATAACCCGGCCAGCTCAGGAAAGTTTAGCCAGGATAATAGTGTGAAAGGGAAGAGTGCAAAAGAGAGTGAAAATTTTGGTGATGGTATGTTGCATGAAAATGTTAGCAGTGTGCAAGAGTGGGGCATTAGAGGTGTACTAGAGAGGGGTGCTAGCGGTGTGCAAGAGAGGGGTGCTAGCGGTGTGCAAGAGAGGGGTGCTAGCGGTGTGCAAGAGAGGGGTGCTAGCGGTGTGCAAGAGAGGGGTGCTAGCGGTGTGCGAGAGAGGGGTGCTAGCGGTGTGCAAGAAAGGGATGCTAGCGGTGTGCGAGAGAGGGGTGCTAGAGGTGTACAAGAGAGGGATGCTATCGGTGTGCAAGAGAAGAGTGCTGGAGGCAGGCAAAGGGATGTCACTGGATCAGTAAAGAGTACTGAGGAAGTAGGGGCTGGTTCGGCTGCCCCCCTGGTGGCGACTGCTAGAAGCTATGCCAGCGTCGCTGCCGGGGAATCAAGAGGGTCTCCGTCTCCATCTGGTTCTGGGGGTCACTTGCAGCGGCGCCTCCTGGAGGCTCTGCGTAAGGGTGATAGGTCAATTGAGGTAGAAGGGAGGGGTTCGGTTGACCTGTCTTTTTGGATAGAGAGGCATGGTCTGGGTGCCTTCCAAGAACAGAATGGGGAGGTGATGTGGTCCCTCCCGACTCCCGGGCAGGATAGTAACCGTAGGAATGTGGCCCGTCTGATTTGGAGGGGTAAAGATGCGTGTGTTACGCCGAGCGCTCCGGGTCCCCGCTCCTCCCCGGAGCGCTCGCTACACTCTCGTCACTGCAGCGCTCCGGTCAGATCCACTGACCCGGGGCGCTGCGATACCGCCTCCAGCCGGGATGCGATTCGCGATGCGGGTGGCGCCCGCTCGCGATGCGCACCCCGGCTCCCGTACCTGACTCGCTCTCCGTCGGTCCTGTCCCGGCGCGCGCGGCCCCGCTCCCTAGGGCGCGCGCGCGCGCCGGGTCTTTGCGATTTAAAGGGCCACTTCGCCGCTGATTGGCGCAGTGGTTCTAATTAGTGTGTTCACCTGTGCACTCCTTATTTATACCTCACTTCCCCTGCACTCCCTCGCCGGATCTTGTTGCCATTGTGCCAGTGAAAGCGTTTCCTTGTGTGTTCCTAGCCTGTGTTCCAGACCTCCTGCCGTTGCCCCTGACTACGATCCTTGCTGCCTGCCCCGACCTTCTGCTACGTCCGACCTTGCTTCTGTCTACTCCCTTGTACCGCGCCTATCTTCAGCAGTCAGAGAGGTTGAGCCGTTGCTAGTGGATAAGACCTGGTCACTACCGCCGCAGCAAGACCATCCCGCTTTGCGGCGGGCTCTGGTGAAAACCAGTAGTGACTTAGAACCGATCCACTAGCACGGTCCACGCCAATCCCTCTCTGGCACAGAGGATCCACTACCTGCCAGCCGGCATCGTGACAGTAGATCCGGCCATGGATCCCGCTGAAGTTCCTCTGCCAGTTGTCGCCGACCTCACCATGGTGGTCGCCCAGCAGTCACAACAGATAGCGCAACAAGGCCAACAGCTGTCTCAACTGACCGTGATGCTACAGCAGCTACTACCACAGCTTCAGCAATCATCTCCTCCGCCAGCTCCTGCACCTCCTCCGCAGCGAGTGGCCGCTTCTGGTCTACGACTATCCTTGCCGGATAAATTTGATGGGGACTCTAAATTCTGCCGTGGCTTTCTTTCCCAATGTTCCCTGCACTTGGAGATGATGTCGGACCAGTTTCCTACTGAAAGGTCTAAGGTGGCTTTCGTAGTCAGCCTTCTGTCTGGAAAAGCTCTGTCATGGGCCACACCGCTCTGGGACCGCAATGACCCCGTCACTGCCTCTATACACTCCTTCTTCTCGGAAATTCGAAGTGTCTTTGAGGAACCTGCCCGAGCCTCTTCTGCTGAGACTGCCCTGTTGAACCTGGTCCAGGGTAATTCTTCCGTTGGCGAGTACGCCGTACAATTCCGTACTCTTGCTTCAGAATTATCCTGGAATAATGAGGCCCTCTGCGCGACCTTTAAAAAAGGCCTATCCAGCAACATTAAAGATGTTCTGGCCGCACGAGAAATCCCTGCTAACCTACATGAACTCATTCATCTAGCCACTCGCATTGACATGCGTTTTTCCGAAAGGCGTCAGGAGCTCCGCCAGGATATGGACTTTGTTCGCACGAGGCGTTTTTTCTCCCCGGCTCCTCTCTCCTCTGGTCCCCTGCAATCCGTTCCTGTGCCTCCCGCCGTGGAGGCTATGCAGGTCGACCGGTCTCGCCTGACACCTCAAGAGAGGACACGACGCCGCATGGAGAATCTCTGCCTGTACTGTGCCAGTACCGAACACTTCCTGAAGGATTGTCCTATCCGTCCTCCCCGCCTGGAAAGACGTACGCTGACTCCGCACAAAGGTGAGACAGTCCTTGATGTCTACTCTGCTTCTCCACGTCTTACTGTGCCTGTGCGGATATCTGCCTCTGCCTTCTCCTTCTCTACTATGGCCTTCTTGGATTCCGGATCTGCAGGAAATTTTATTTTGGCCTCTCTCGTCAACAGGTTCAACATCCCGGTGACCAGTGTCGCCAGACCCCTCTACATCAATTGTGTAAACAATGAAAGATTGGACTGTACCATACGTTTCCGCACGGAGCCCCTTCTAATGTGCATCGGACCTCATCACGAGAAGATTGAATTTTTGGTCCTCCCCAATTGCACTTCCGAAATTCTCCTTGGACTACCCTGGCTTCAACTCCATTCCCCAACCCTGGATTGGTCCACTGGGGAGATCAAGAGTTGGGGGCCCTCTTGTTTCAAGGACTGCCTAAAACCGGTTCCCAGTACCCCTTGCCGTGACTCTGTGGTTCCCCCTGTAACCGGTCTCCCTAAGGCCTATATGGACTTTGCGGATGTTTTTTGCAAAAAACAAGCTGAGACTCTACCTCCTCACAGGCCTTATGATTGTCCTATTGACCTCCTCCCGGGCACTACTCCACCCCGGGGCAGAATTTATCCTCTGTCCGCCCCAGAGACTCTTGCTATGTCTGAGTACATCCAGGAAAATTTAAAAAAGGGCTTTATCCGTAAATCCTCCTCTCCTGCCGGAGCCGGATTTTTCTTTGTGTCCAAAAAAGATGGCTCTCTACGTCCTTGCATTGACTACCGCGGTCTTAATAAAATCACGGTAAAGAACCGCTACCCCCTACCCCTCATCTCTGAACTCTTTGATCGCCTCCAAGGTGCCCACATCTTTACCAAACTGGACTTAAGAGGTGCTTATAATCTCATCCGCATCAGAGAGGGGGATGAATGGAAAACGGCATTTAACACTAGAGATGGACACTTTGAGTATCTGGTCATGCCCTTTGGCCTGTGCAACGCCCCTGCCGTCTTCCAAGACTTTGTTAATGAAATTTTTCGTGATCTCTTATACTCCTGTGTTGTTGTATATCTGGACGATATCCTGATTTTTTCTGCCAATCTAGAAGAACACCGCCAGCATGTCCGTATGGTTCTTCAGAGACTTCGTGACAATCAACTTTATGCCAAGATAGAGAAATGTCTGTTTGAATGCCAATCTCTTCCTTTCCTAGGATACTTGGTCTCTGGCCAGGGACTACAAATGGATCCAGACAAACTCTCTGCCGTCTTAGATTGGCCACGCCCCTCCGGACTCCGTGCTATCCAACGTTTTTTGGGGTTCGCCAATTATTACAGGCAATTTATTCCACATTTTTCTACCGGTGTGGCTCCTATCGTGGCTTTAACCAAAAAAAATGCCAATCCCAAGTCTTGGCCTCCTCAAGCGGAAGACGCCTTTAAACGGCTCAAGTCTGCCTTTTCTTCGGCTCCCGTGCTCTCCAGACCTGACCCATCTAAACCCTTCCTATTGGAGGTTGATGCCTCCTCTGTAGGAGCTGGAGCGGGCCTTCTACAAAAAAATTCTTCCGGGAATGCTGTTACTTGTGGTTTTTTTTCTAGGACCTTCTCTCCGGCGGAGAGGAACTACTCCATCGGGGATCGAGAGCTTCTAGCCATTAAATTAGCACTTGAGGAATGGAGGCATCTGCTGGAGGGATCAAGATTTCCAGTTATTATTTACACCGATCACAAGAACCTCTCCTATCTCCAGTCTGCCCAACGGCTGAATCCTCGCCAGGCCAGGTGGTCTCTGTTCTTTGCCCGATTTAATTTTGAAATTCACTTTCGGCCTGCCGATAAGAACATTAGGGCCGATGCTCTCTCTCGTTCCTCGGATGCTTCGGAAGTTGAACTCTCTCCGCAACACATCATTCCTCCTGACTGCCTGATTTCCACTTCTCCAGCCTCCATCAGGCAAACTCCTCCAGGAAAGACCTTCGTCTCTCCACACCAACGCCTCGGAATCCTCAAATGGGGTCACTCCTCCCATCTCGCAGGTCATGCAGGCATCAAGAAATCTGTGCAACTCATCTCTCGCTTCTATTGGTGGCCGACTCTGGAGACGGATGTCGTGGACTTTGTGCGAGCCTGCACTGTCTGTGCCCGGGATAAGACTCCTCGCCAGAAGCCCGCTGGTTTTCTTCATCCTCTGCCTGTCCCCGAACAGCCTTGGTCTCTGATTGGTATGGATTTTATTACAGACTTACCCCCATCCCGTGGCAACACTGTTGTTTGGGTGGTCGTTGATCGATTCTCCAAAATGGCACATTTCATCCCTCTTCCTGGTCTTCCTTCAGCGCCTCAGTTGGCTAAACAATTTTTTGTACACATTTTTCGTCTTCACGGGTTGCCCACGCAGATCGTCTCGGATAGAGGCGCCCAATTCGTGTCAAAATTCTGGAGGGCTCTCTGTAAACAACTCAAGATTAAATTAAACTTTTCTTCTGCATATCATCCTCAATCCAATGGACAAGTAGAAAGAATTAACCAGGTCTTGGGTGATTATTTACGACATTTTGTTTCCTCCCGCCAGGATGATTGGGCAGATCTTCTACCATGGGCCGAATTCTCGTATAACTTCAGAGTCTCTGAATCTTCCTCCAAATCCCCATTTTTCGTGGTGTACGGCCGTCACCCTCTTCCTCCCCTCCCTACCCCCTTGCCCTCTGGTCTGCCCGCTGTGGATGAAATTTCTCGTGATCTTTCCACCATATGGAGAGAGACCCAAAATTCTCTCTTACAGGCTTCATCACGCATGAAGAAGTTTGCTGATAAGAAAAGAAGAGCTCCTCCCATTTTTTCTCCTGGAGACAAGGTATGGCTCTCCGCTAAATATGTCCGCTTCCGTGTCCCTAGCTACAAGTTGGGACCACGCTATCTTGGTCCTTTCAAAATTTTGTGCCAGATTAATCCTGTCTCTTACAAACTTCTTCTTCCTCCTTCTCTTCGTATCCCTAATGCCTTTCACGTTTCTCTTCTTAAACCACTTATCATCAACCGTTTCTCTCCCAAACTTGTTTCCCCCACTCCTGTTTCCGGCTCCTCGGACATCTTCTCCGTCAAAGAGATTCTGGCATCCAAGAAGGTCAGAGGGAAAACTTTTTTTTTAGTTGATTGGGAGGGTTGTGGTCCAGAAGAGAGATCCTGGGAACCTGAGGACAATATTCTAGACAAAAGTCTGGTCCTCAGGTTCTCAGGCTCTAAGAAGAGGGGGAGACCCAAGGGGATGGGTACTGTTACGCCGAGCGCTCCGGGTCCCCGCTCCTCCCCGGAGCGCTCGCTACACTCTCGTCACTGCAGCGCTCCGGTCAGATCCACTGACCCGGGGCGCTGCGATACCGCCTCCAGCCGGGATGCGATTCGCGATGCGGGTGGCGCCCGCTCGCGATGCGCACCCCGGCTCCCGTACCTGACTCGCTCTCCGTCGGTCCTGTCCCGGCGCGCGCGGCCCCGCTCCCTAGGGCGCGCGCGCGCCGGGTCTTTGCGATTTAAAGGGCCACTTCGCCGCTGATTGGCGCAGTGGTTCTAATTAGTGTGTTCACCTGTGCACTCCTTATTTATACCTCACTTCCCCTGCACTCCCTCGCCGGATCTTGTTGCCATTGTGCCAGTGAAAGCGTTTCCTTGTGTGTTCCTAGCCTGTGTTCCAGACCTCCTGCCGTTGCCCCTGACTACGATCCTTGCTGCCTGCCCCGACCTTCTGCTACGTCCGACCTTGCTTCTGTCTACTCCCTTGTACCGCGCCTATCTTCAGCAGTCAGAGAGGTTGAGCCGTTGCTAGTGGATACGACCTGGTCACTACCGCCGCAGCAAGACCATCCCGCTTTGCGGCGGGCTCTGGTGAAAACCAGTAGTGACTTAGAACCGATCCACTAGCACGGTCCACGCCAATCCCTCTCTGGCACAGAGGATCCACTACCTGCCAGCCGGCATCGTGACAGCGTGCCCGCCCCGGGCAAGGGTGGTTGAGCTCCTCCTTCAGATGGAGTTCAGGGCGAGTGACATCTTTGCCCTGATTCACCCCTATGGTTCTTCTGAGTTCGACATCAGCTTTGTTCGGCCAGAGGGTCTTGAACTTTTCTGGTCGAATTACGAGATGGTGAAGAACGAGCCCGGCTGGCGGGATTTCGCTGTAAAAGCGATATCCCGGCAGAACCAAACCAAGAGAGTGACCGTTTTGACCCGTAACGAGTCGCTGTCTTGCTACGACATCATGACCTGGCTCGGTCGTTATGGGGATGTGACGGACATGCCCAAGAAAAATCTTGATGAGCACGGGATCTGGTCTGGGGCCTGGACGTTTTCCGTCAAACTTAGGCGTTCAGGGAGCACAGTTGCCCACATCCCATCGGCAGCCTTACTCGGACGTGACAGAATCCAAGTCTTCTACCAGGGGCAGCCTAAAGTCTGCCACAGGTGTGGTAGTCCTACCCATTTTAGCGCAGCCTGCACTGTGCAAGTTTGCGCTTTTTGTGGTGGGGCTGGTCATTTGGCTGCATCCTGTGGGCAGATCCGGTGTCATCTGTGTGTTGTCCTAGGACACCCTTTCAAGCGTTGCCCCAGCGCCTTTTCCCGTTTGGTGGCCGCTCCAGCTGGGGAGAGCTTTAGGGTTGCCCCGGCTGGGGAGGGTACGGGCATGGGTGAAGGAGCAAAAGGGTTAATGAAGAGCAAGAAGGGGCCTGCCAAACTAAGGCGAGAGGAAAACCGCAGAAGGAGCAGGGAGCTGGAGAGTTCTCAGGTGGCGGGGGTAGCTCCTGGCCCTGCTCCTGTCACTAGCCCAGATGTTGCTGAGACCCTGGGGGATGGTGTGTTGGATGAGGAGATTAGGAGGATTCGCGAAGAGGAAGGCAAAGAGGCTGATCTTTTCTGATTCCTCCCACTATAAAAGTGTGGATGAGGAGGAAAGGGAAAGGCCGAAAAAAGACAAGGGCAAAAAAGTTGTAAAGGGGAAGTCTCAGTCCTCTATTTCAGGTGCTAAAGGCCAGGTCCTAAAAGGAAGCTTACCTGCCCCCCTTCTGATTGACCTATCGAACAGGTACCTTGTCCTTGATACCATCTCCTCCCCCTCATTGGAGGGGGGTGGCGAGGATGGGGTGCCTGAGGGATTGGAGCCTCCAGGGGGAACTGGGTCCTGTCCTGTTGAGGCATCTTCCTCGGAGGGCAGGGCTAACTCAGGGCCAGATGGAGATGGGAGCCAGATGGATCAGTCTGAGTCAAAAAAGAGATCTAAAGAAAGTAAGAATGCTCCTTCTTCTTCAGGGGATGAGGCGGTGAAGAAGAAGGGCAAGAAAAAATAATGGGTAAGGCCGTCTAACTCAATTACCCAGGATGGCAGCACTCACCCCATTGACGCTGGCATCTATTAATTGTGCCAGTATAAAGTCTGATACGGCTAGATTCGCAGCCTTTGATTTTCTCGGCCGTGTTGAAGCCGACATTTTCTTTTTACAGGAGACCAGGTTGTCAGATCTAGCCTCTCTGGTGAAAGCCAGAAGAGAGTGGAGGCGCGGCCCCTCCCACTGGTCTCTTGTGGCTGAGCCGTATAGTGGGGTGGCGGTCCTTTTTACCGCTCCGGTCGAATGCAGACGGGTCATTGAGTTAGAAATGGGGAGGTGCCTGATCTTAGATGTCTTCATGAAGGGACAAGAGCTCCGGCTCATTAACATCTACACCCCACAAACAAAGTGGGGCCGTAAGGATCTCTTTATGAGGATTAAACCCTTTCTTTTTACTAGCCGGCAAGTGATCTTTGGAGGGGACTTCAATAATGTCACGAGGTCCCAAGATAGGAGAGGTTCCAATGATCGGCTGGCTTATGACTGTGTGGCCCTTAGTAATATAGTCAGGGAAGCTCGCCTAGAGGATGCCCACATCCGGAGCCCCTCAGGCCACGCGGGTTTCACCTTTCATCGAGGTAGCAGCAGGTCTAGGATAGACAGGTTTTATTTAAAGGAGGAAGCCGTCTCTTCCGCAGTGTCCGTGGTTGAGGTGGAGTTCTCCGACCACTGTATGATTTTGTTTTCCCTGAATGTTTCAGAGACCCCCCGGATGGGAAAAGGTTATTGGAAGCTGAATTTGTCCCTCCTGGAGGAAACAGAGATAAGACAGTCCTTTGAGGATTTTCTTCAAAGTCAGGTACCTTTACTGGACTTTTGTAGTAGTAAGTCTGAGTGGTGGGAGATATTCAAGAAGCAGGTTGCGGGGTTCTTCCGCCAGCTCTCGAGCCTCAGGTCCCTAAACAGGTATCGCCTGTATCAGGGACTGAGGAGGAAACTCGAGCTTCTCGTCTCGACTGGAGGTAGCCGAGAGGATATCTCCAGAGTGAAGTCCTTGCTGATGAGGTGTCAGTACGATAGGCAAGCATCTTTGGTTTTTGAGAGGGATTACGGGAAGTACCGCTCGCCCGACCCTTACAGGAACTGCAAGATGTCAGTGAGTAGTAAAGTAGTCTCAGGACTGATTGATAGTACGGGATCTCTGAATCGGTCCAGATCAGGGATCCTGGAGGTCGTCAGATCCTTCTACTCGCACCTACAGACAGGAAGCTTCTGGCCAAGATACTGTTTAATCGGCTGGTGAAGTTTGCACCCCGGCTCCTTTCGGGGGCTCAGCACTGCTCTGTTCCAGGCCGAAGCACCTTAAGTGCTGTCCTCAGTGTCAGGGAGGCAGTGGAGCGGAGTAGTGCGGGTCTCTGGAAGGGGTACTTACTTTTCCTTGGATCAGGCCAAAGCATTTGATCGAGTGAACCATGACTACCTCTGGTCCGTCCTCCTGAGATATGGCCTACCGTGTACTTTTGTTAATTGGCTTAAGATCTTGTATGCAGGGGCAGAGAGTTTCCCGCTGGTGAACGGGTGGTCTGGCCGCTCTTTGAGGTGGGGTCTGGAGTCCGTCAGGGTTGTCCTTTGAGCCCGCTCTTATATGTATTTGCGATCGATCCCTTCCTTAGGAGGGTGAGTTGCGGACCATTGGCGGGAGTCAGGATGATTCTGGCGGAGCCGGGTGTCGCCCAGAGAGTGGTGGCGTACGCTGATGATGTCACCATTTTCCTCTCCTCGAGAGAGGAGGCCGATGTGGTGATGTCGGAAGTGGACCGCTACTCGGAGGCATCCGGGTCTAAGATCAACCAGGATAAGTGTGAGAGTCTCTGGCTGGGAGGGGGAGACCCCACGTTTGATCTCCCGGACACCCTTCCAGGGCCCCAAGACTCAGCAAAAGTTTTGGGCATCACATTCGGCCAGGATGATTATCCCACCAAAAACTGGGATGGTAAGCTCCAGGATGCCACTCAGAGGGTGGACCAGTGGAAGGGTTGGTCTATGACCCTCAGGGAAAGGGTACACCTGATCAAATCGTACCTGCTCCCCTTGTTTATCTATCTGGGCAGCGTATGTATTTTACCAGAGGCTTACTACACTAGGGTCTACAGCCTGTTTTTCCAACTGTTATGGGGGAACAGGTTGAACCTAGTCAAGAGGGAGGTTACGTACCGCACGAGGAGACTAGGGGGTTTATCTATGGTAAACCCTGTGGTGTTCTTAACGAACACCTTCTTGAAAGCCAACATTGCAAACCTCTGGTCAGAGAGGGCTCCTCCGTGGGTACTCTCCTGCAGGGAATGGTTTCGGCCTTTCTTCCAGGAATGGGAGACAGGAGGGCAAGTGAAGGACCTCCGTACACCACATGGATATCTTCCGGCTTACGCTACCCCGACTCTGAAGGCGATACGTCGGTGGGGTCTGGGAGTGTGGGAGATCAGGACCCAGTCAAGGCAGTTCCTTGACAAACGGGTTCTGTTGACCCACTTCCAGAAGCCTCTGGCGCTCAGGGACTGCCCAGGTCGGGATCTGACGGTGGGATTGCATCTTTTAAATATGAAAAGGATCCCCCAGAAGTTTTGGGACTTGGCCTGGCGCTGCTTTCAGGGGAAGCTATATGTGAGGGACAACCTGAAGTACAGGAACTCTGATGACCGGGGATGTCCCCGAGAAGAGTACGGGGACACGCTGGAAAGCATGGACCACTTCCTGCTTCATTGTCCCTTTAATATAGGGGTTTACAACAGGGTGGGTGCTTCCATCGGCTGGAGTCAACTTGCCGGCCTTTCCTATCCGGAGTGGGCTTATGGGGCATTCAGGAACCTGGGTGGCCGTGATCGGGGCACTTTATTCTTAGTTAGCTTAGTGGTTAGGTACTACACGTGGAATGCACGGTGCTTAGTATCGACCCAACAGAAAGTCCTCTCCGAGGTGGAGGTATGTAGGAACATCACTGGTGACCTCGGGAAGATCAGGTCTTTGGAGTATGGCAGTCTTGGTACCAGTAGGGCTTCTCTCCTGTGGAGAGGGTTTTCTTTTGATGTACCTTAATTTTGGTTAGGGACAGTATATAGATGTTAGGGTGAGTATAGGGTCAGTTTTATGAAGGGATAGCGATAGGGTTAGAAGTAAGGTTCATAGGGTAAGCATTTTGAAACTTAGTTTTATCAGGATTGCCATCCTTCTTCCTGGTGGTGGGCTATGCATGTCACTCTAGCTTTTTGTTTTGTTTTCTGTAATTTGAATGTAAAGGGCTTGCAGGCAACCAATCTTGGGCCTGGTGGGGGTTTGAAGTACTGTATTACTTTGTTTTTCATATTATTTCTGTGGTTGTAGTGAATTAGTACATTGTTGAGTTAGTTAATAATAGTGGGGGGGGGGATTAATTTTAAGTTGGGTGGGGGTTGTTGGGGGGAGGGGGTGATGCTTTGGGTCTGACTTGGGTCAGTTTATGGACAATGACTGTTTCAGTAAAAAAAAAATAATAATAAATAAAAAAAACACTGTGATACACGAACTCTGACCATGTCCAGTGGGAGTGGTGTGGGTGATGGGAGAGTTCATAGTGTAGGTTATTTTTCTTTAGGTTTTATTCTTGTTTACATGTATTTCATAAGTATAAATAGTTTTATGTATTTTTGTATAGTGTTATACCTCATTGTTGGGTAAAGGAAGTCGGACCAGCTTTTAGTTGATATTATTGTGTTTATTTTTTCCCCCTTATGGTAATGTATCCATGCATGTGTGTGTTACTATAGTTTAAAGAGAAGGGAAAGGAGAAAGGGGAAAAAATAAATAAATAAATGAAATTTCCAAGTTGGAATTATTTTTAGTTATGGCAATAAGCCCTCTTTTTATTATAAATTTTTTTATTTTTTTTTACTTTATTTTATTTTTTTATTTTTTTCGTTGTTATGATCTAATATGTATTGTGAGTATTGGTTGTTGTCTGTGTGTAAAATTAATGGTATTTCCAAGATGGAATTATTTTATTTATTTCCTTATTATTTTTATGGCAGTTAGCCCTATTTATTTTTGTTTAATGCATTTTGTGTATGGTATGTGGGGATAAGTTTCCTATTCGGATGTTTTCAGTTAAAACTTAATTAAGGAAAGCTATATTTATGTTTTGTTGGTAATTAATGTGTGTGTGTATGTGTGTGTGTTTGGAAGGATAATAGGTAAGAATTAGTAGTATCAGGCATTATTTGGTAGTTGAGTTAAGCTGGGCTGGTTGGTTAGGTAGGTCCTTTTATTCTGTAACAAAGAGTTTATATTTGTTACTTTTTCATCCTTATGTTTCAGCTGATTAAGCATTGTATTTGTGTTTTGTAAAAGTTTTATATTTTTCTAATAAAAAGAGTTCCAGCTGTAGCAAAACTCCCAGCATGCCAGGACAGTCAATGGCTATGCCGATGTGCTGGCCCCTGTATTCTCTGTGCAGTGATGACAACAGGGTGCCGCAACCGAGATCACGGGGGTCCTTTGGAGAGGGGATAAGATGTCTTGGTGCGTAGTACCCCTTTAAGAGGGAAAAACATGATATATATTTAACCCCAAACCAAATGTACCTTATTTTTATTTTCTACCTAATGTACATAAAGACCGAAAAAAAAAACACCTGGTCGTCCGATAGTTGCCAGATGTTTATCTGAATATATAGACCATCAGTTACAGAAATGTGCGGTGTCTTTACCAGCATACCTCAGAGATAAATGGGCGTTTATTAACCCTATTGAAAGATATCATACGGGAAGAGGACTATATGTGGGCAACGCTAGATATTGCTTCATTATATAGTAACATCCCACATGACAGAGGAGTGGAAGCTGTGTGATCTTTTTTAGTGGAAGATCCCTTGATGCCCATACATCAGAGGAACTTCATTTTGGAGGCCATTAAAGGAGTAGTGCAGTGTTGAAAAACATCCCCTATCCCAAGGATAGGGGATACATTTCAGATTGTGGGGTGTCCGACTGCTGGGGGGCCCCGTGATCTCCTGTACGGGGCCCTGGCTCGCTGGCCAGATAGCGCGTGTTGACTAGTGTTGAGCAGCATAGGCCATATTCGAATTCGCGATATTTCGCGTATATATGGACAAATATTCGTCATATATTCGCTAAATTCGCATATTCGTAATATTCGCGTAATATTTTTGCATATGCGAAAATTTGCATAAATGAAAATGTGCATAAGCAAATTTTCCCATATGCGAAAATTCATACGCCAGTCTCACACAGTAGTATTAGAGCCTTCTTTACACCACACAAGCTGGAAGCAGAGAGGGATGATCACTGTGATGTGTATTGTGAAAAAAAAAAAAAACAATATTCGTAATTTCGAATATATAGTGCTATATTGGCGAATATTCGCGAATTCGCGCATTGCGAATATTTGCGAGCAACACTAGTGTTGACCACCAGACGAAGGGGCAGCCGACACGCCCCCTCAAAAAAAGCGCTATGGCAGAGCCAGAGATATCCAAAGGCAGCGCTGCATCAGTCCCCCCAAAAAATGTGAGTTCCTGGATTTAAATATCTATATTCAGGATGGCTGTTCGCATACTGCCAACTATTTTAAGGAGGTGGATGCAAACAGATACCTCGACTTTAACAGTTGCCATCTTAAATAATGGAAGAAGAACATTCCATTAGGTCAAATGAAAAGAATCCGAAGGAATTGTTCTTCCACACAAAAATACCTACAACAACTAGAGAACCTGGAGGATCGTTTTAAACAAAAAGGGTATCCCAAACCCCTTATACAAGGAGCACGCCAGAGAGTGGACGAATTAGAACAAAGTGCTTGCTTGAAAAATAATAAACAGGGTAATGCAGAGGGGGGTTATAATGATGAATTTGATTCTGTTTTTCTAACTAGGTATTACACTTCACACACCAATATTTTTTTATTATTTTTTTTATTTTTTTTTGTATAGGTAATATCACCAGCTCATATTATTGTGTCATGATTACTGGCACCATATGTAGTCCCCCAGTTATTCTTCTTTAGATGTTTTCCGTGTCCTGTGCAGTATCTCTCCCAGAAGTCCACTTGATGGCCCCCGTGGTGGTCTACACCCCGAAGTCATCAATTTTTACTCTAAGAGAGAGTGTGCAGCTGTTTCTGGAGACGGTCAACAATAACCTCTGCATGGTGGAATAATAGGTCACGATGTTTATCAGGATCAGTAGAAGCATCACCCACTCGATGATTATGATGGGGATTTCACGGATCTCGTCCCAGTCTTCATCATTATGGAATAATTCCTTTAATGTTTCATATCCAAAATAGAAAACTACACAGACAAAAGTCAGGCCACAGCAGGTGCATCTACTATGGTGGATGACTTTTTTTGCTCCTGGTAATTTATACATCTGGATGGACTGCCCAAGGTAGTATAAGGCTTCACATGTAATGGAAATTATCGTGCTGACAAAGTGTATCCTGGGATATTCTTCGGGGGACAATACATGCATAACAGCTGTGGAAAAACAGGAGGCCCACACAATGGCCAGCAGGATCCTCTGGATCAGGACCTGATGACCCCTGAACTCTTCAGTATGCATAACCATATACTTATAAATAAGAAAGGTTAGTACCAAAGTGCCAATGGACATCCCTATGAATCCAATTCTGAATAATATGCTTTCGGGAAAGACATTTCCCACGTCACTGTGAAGGAAAAGAAACCAATGTTATTATGGATATTTCCTCACTCCCAACCCATGAAATAAGAATCATGTGCTTGTTTATCTTACCTGATGCTCATCAGTGGCGAGGCTGCATGGCCGAGGACGACCGTCATGATGTAGCTGGTGGCAAGCCAGGCCGCACACCAAAACGCCAACAGGAGGGGGACGAACCCCAGTCCTTTTAGCTCCATTTCAGACAAGTAGAAGAAGAAGACGCTAATCTCACTATTCTCACTAATCGCACTGGAACTGACTGAAGGCTCGGGCGGCTGTCAGTGGGATGTCAGGCCTCCAGCTGTCTATGACATCACATGTGACATGTCAGAATGACTGCTTGTTTCTTTGAGCTGCCATGATTTAGTATCTGCTATAGACAGAACCTGATGTTTTTACTATGGACCTTACAGACCTCAGAACCCAAGTAATTAGTGCAGGGGCTCCATTTTGATCATCTCATATTTCACATTATTTGAGTTCCAGGGCTCAGATACATTTGCACCCTCTATAGCAGTGGTCTTCAAGCTGTGAACCCCCAACCGCTGCAGAACCACAACTCCCAGCATGCCGAGACAGCAACTTCGCATAAGGAAATAGTCTAATTAAACTTTTCTTATATATAGAATCCCTGAAATCTCCAATCTCTCCTTTTATTGGTTTATGATCTGTGTTACTTATTTGTTAAAAACAATGTTTCTGATTGTCTTCCCCCCACACACTTATGGGCTATCTCTTCAAACGACTTTATTTGACCTAAAGCGTATAATTGATTTACATAAATAAGCCCCTTTTCATCCAAAAGAGTGAATCTTTAATTTTAAGGAATTCTTTAAGTGCTTTATTCGACCATAATGAAGTAAAGTCAAATCTCCATGTGATTTTAAACATTTTTTAAGTTCCTCCCATACTTAATTATCTAGATATGCATGGGTGTAGTGAGTATCCCAGCTTCCAAAATCTCAAAAATATCCTTATAACGACCCATTAGGGTATGTTCACACTACAGTGTGTGAATGGAATCTCCGCTCGCTGAATTCAGTGAGCGAAGATTCAGACTGGCAGCCGGCGGTGGCGGTAGGACCGGGCGGCACTGAGCCGTCAACATTGACAGCTATGCAGTGCTCGCGGACTTCCGTGCAAAGAATGAACATGTTCTTTCTTTGGGCGGAACAATTTCATTGGCGCTGAAATTCCGCAGTGTGAACGGCTCTCGCGGAAACCCATTCACATTAATGTTAAGTTCACACCGCGGAATTCGGCTCTCGGAGTTCCGCCCGTGGAATTCGGCTTGCGGAATTCCGCCCGTGGATTTCCGCGGGAATTCCGTAGTGTGAACATACCCTTAGAGAGAAAAAATAGGACTACATTTTCCCTCCTTCTCATAATAGTCTGCAATTTTAGTGCTAAAAAGTACCTAAAAAAAAAAAAAAAGTGCCCAACCCCCATCGTGCTCAGCTAACGTTAAAGAAACATATTTCATTCTCGTGCTTTCCTGCCCCAAAGTAGTGAATTTAATAAAGAAATAAGAGCTTGGAACCATTTTTCTGATATCCATACAGTATAGAAACATAGAATGTGTCGGCAGATAAGAACCAATTGGCCCATCTAGTCTGCCCAATAATCTGAATCCTATCAATAGTCCCTGGCCCTATCTTATATGAAGGATAGCCTTATGCCTATCCCATGCATGTTTAAACTCCTTCACTGTATTTGCAGCGACTAGTGTTGCTCACGAATATTCGCAATTCAAATTTTAATCGCGAATATAGCATATTCGCGAATTTGCAAATATTGCAAATATAGCACTATATATTCATAATTACGAATATTCGCTTTTTTTGCGCATATGTGAAAATTTGTGCGCATATGCGCAAATTTGCGAATATTGAGCCCTCCCTTCATTAATGGTATAGAGAACTGTGACTAGTGCATCAACTCTGTGATTTTTTGCCCAATAAAACCAATAGGCTAATTGTGGTCTATGGGGATCTCACTGCATGTAAGATAAGCAGGACCGTCTCGGCAGTACAGTGGGATGGGAAACCGTCACTGGTTCGAGTCCCAGGGTGGACAGTGTTACAGTGTTGTGGTTAAACTTTACTTTCCTGGAAAAGCTGCTGAGTTGCCCATAGCAACCAATCAAATTGCTTCTTTCATTTTTCAGAGGCCTATTCAAAAATGAAAGAAGCGATCTGATTGGTTGCTAAGTATATAGTAAACATTCATATATGTGGTCAATATATAGTATACATTCATATATATGGGGGTAAGTATATAGTATACATTCATATATATGGGGGTCAGTATATAGTATACATTCATATATGGGGGTCAGTATATAGTATACATTCATATATATGGGGGTCAGTATATAGTATACATTCATATATATGGGGGTCAGTATATAGTATACATTCATATGTGTGGTCAGTATATAGTATACATTCATATATGGGGGTCAGTATATAGTATACATTCATATATATGGGGGGCAGTATATAGTATACATTCATATATATGGGGGTCAGTATATAGTATACATTCATATATATGGGGTCAGTATAAAGTATACATTCATATATATGGGGGTCAGTATATAGTATACATTCATATATGGGGGTTAGTATATAGTATACATTCATATATATGGGGTCAGTATATAGTAAACATTCATATATATGTGGTCAGTATATAGTATACATTCATATATATAGGGGTCAGTATATAATATACATTCATATATGGGGGTCAGTATATAGTATACATTCATATATACGGGGGTCAGTATTTAGTATACATTCATATATATGTGGTCAGTATATAATATACATTCATATATATGGGGGTCAGTATATAGTATACATTCATATATATGGGGTTTCAGTATATAATATACATTCATATATATGGGGGTCAGTATATAGTATACATTCATATATATGGGGGTCAGTATATAATATACATTCATATATGGGGGTCAGTATATAGTATACATTCATATATACGGGGGTCAGTATATAGTATACATTCATATATATGTGGTCAGTATATAGTATACATTCATATATATGGGGGTCAGTATATAGCAGTGATTCCCAACCGCGGTGCCGCGGCACACGTGTGTGCCGTTCAGCACTGCCCGTGGTGCCGCTGGATTTTGCCGTGATTTTTTTTATTTTTTACTATTATTTTTTTTTAAATGTCCCGCCCCGGCCTGACGGCGCAGGGGGGAAGGGAAGTCTGCGTGCGCACTGCGCACACAGCGTCCCCCTCTATCTCCTGCGTTTCCTGTGTTCCCCTCCGTCCCCTGCGTCTGCCGCGTGACCCGTGTTCCCCTCCTTCCCCATCTGTTCCCTGTGTCCCCCGCATCCCCCTCCTTCACTCTCCGTCTCCTGTGTCCCCCTCCGTCCCCCTCTCCCTTGCGGCGCAGTGAGCCGGATATGGTGCCCTGGGGCGGAACGAGCTGCACCAGCGCCGTACTCCCGTGCCTCCTGTGGAACTGCAAGCTGTGCGGGCCGGCTTGCTTAAGGTACCGTACCCTTTCCACCCCTCTGTTCACCTTCTCAACCCTGTCTAAATCCCCCCACCGTCACCCAGGTCCACACTCTACCCCTCCCCCCCGACCCCGTCACTCATGTCCACCCCCCCTGTCAGCCACGTCTGCCTTGTTTACCTCCCTGTCCATCTCTATCACCCATGTCCACCCCCCCTGTCAGCCATATCTGCCTTGTTTACCTCCCTGTCCATCTCTATCACCCATGTAATCCCTCCCTGTCACCCATGTAATCCCTCCATGTCACCCATGTAATCCCCCCCTGTCATCCATGTCCACCCTCCCTGTCACCCATGTCCACCCTCCAGTCACCCATGTGCACCCCCCCAGTCACCCATGTCCACCCCCCCAGTCACCCATGTCCACCCCCCCTGTCACCCATGTCCACCCCCCCTGTCACCCATTTCCACCCTCCCTGTCACCCATTTCCACCCTCCTTGTCACCCATGTCCACCCCCCCAGTCACCCATGTCCACCCCCCCAGTCACCCATGTCCACCCCCCCAGTCACCCATGTCCACCCCCCCGTCACCCATGTAATCCCTCCCTGTCACCCATGTAATCCCTCCCTGTCACCCATGTCCACCCCCTCAGTCACCCATGTCCACCCCCTCAGTCACCCATGTAATCCCTCCCTGTCACCCATGTAATCCCTCCCTGTCACCCATATAATCCCTCCCCGTCACCCATGTTATCCCTCCCTGTCACCCATGTCCACCCCCCTGTCACCCATGTCCACCCCCCCTGTCACCCATGTCCACCCCCCCTGTCACCCATGTCCACCCCCCCTGTCACCCATGTCCACCCCCCCTGTCACCCATGTCCTTCCTCCCTGTCACCCATGTCCACCCTCCCTGTCACCCATGTCCACCCTCCCTGTCACCCATGTCCACCCTCCCTGTCACCCATGTAATCCCTCCCCCGTCACCCATGTAATCCCTCCCCCGTCACCCATGTAATCCCCCCCGTCACCCATGTCCACCCCCTGTCACCCATGTCCACCCCCACTCTGTCACCCATGTCCACCCTCCTGTTCACCCATCTGTCCCTTTGTTACCCCAGTCCACCCTTCTCTGTCACTCCTGTCCCTCTTTTACCCCCTTGTCCACCCCTCTGACCCCCTGTCTCCCCTCTCCACCCTCCTGTCACCCATGTCCACCCCCTGTCCACCCCTCTGTCACCCCTATGCCCCCGTCACCCATGTTCACTCTTCTACACCCATCTATCACCCTTGTACACCTCTCTACACCCCTCTGACACCCATTTACACTTCTCTACAACCCTCTGTCACCCATGTACACCCATCTGTCACCCATGTACACTCCTCTGTACCCCTCTGCCACCCATGTACACTCCTCTACACACCTGTCACCCATGTCCACCCCCCCTGTCACCCATGTCCACCCCCTCAGTCACCCATGTCCACCCCTCAGTCACCCATGTAATCCCTCCCTGTCACCCATGTAATCCCTCCCTGTCACCCATGTAATCCCTCCCTGTCACCCATGTAATCCCTCCCTGTCACCCATGTAATCCCTCCCTGTCACCCATGTAATCCCTCCCTGTCACCCATGTAATCCCTCCCTGTCACCCATGTAATCCCTCCCTGTCACCCATGTAATCCCTCCCTGTCACCCATGTCCAACGCCCCTGTCACCCATGTCCACCCTCCCTGTCACCCATGTCCACCCTCCCTGTCACCCATGTCCACCCTCCCTGTCACCCATGTCCACCCTCCCTGTCACCCATGTAATCCCTCCCCCGTCACCCATGTAATCCCTCCCCCGTCACCCATGTAATCCTCCCCGTCACCCATGTCCACCCCCCGTCACCCATGTCCACCCCCACTCTGTCACCCATGTCCACCCTCCTGTTCACCCATCTGTCCCTTTGTTACCCCAGTCCACCCCTCTGTCACTCCTGTCCCTCTATTACCCCCTTGTCCACCCCTCTGACCCCCTGTCTCCCCTCTCCACCCTCCTGTCACCCATGTCCACCCCCTGTCCACCCCTCTGTCACCCCTATGCCCCCGTCACCCATGTTCACTCTTCTACACCCATCTATCACCCTTGTACACCTCTCTACACCCCTGTCACCCATTTACACTTCTCTACAACCCTCTGTCACCCATGTACACCCATCTGTCACCCATGTACACTCCTCTATACCCCTCTGTCACCCATGTACACTCCTCTACACCCCTCTGTCACTCATGTACACTCCTCTACACCCCTCTGTCACCCATGTACACTCATAGGCGTGCGCACAGGGTGTGCCGGGTGTGGAGCAAAAGGGGCAGCTGCACCGGGCCCTGTAATTCCTGGGGGCCCAAAAGCAGCTCTCCCCTTTTGCCCCATAAAGCTGATAAAGGCTGGCGGGCCAGGCGTCAGGGGCCCGGCCAAAATGTTAGTAGGAGTGGGCGGGGGGGCGGGTTTGCGCCGCACGCTACCTTTTTATGTTCGCCGCCGCCGTCACTCATTCCCAGGCAGCCAGTACCGCAATGGCTGTCTGGGAGATGGTCACGTGACGTGACGTGTGGTGCAACGTCACGGGCGGCATCATAGAGAAGAGCGGAGCATAGAGAGTCTCCCGCTCCTCTCAGTCCCCACACGGCCGCTTCCAGGATCAAGGCCGCAGCAAGGGACCCACCGCCGGGGGTATCCTCCCCTCACTTGCATAATCTGATAATCCCCTCCCCCGTACGTATCCTGTACTGATCCTGAGTTATATCCTGTATTATTCTAAAGAGCTGTACTCACTATTCTGCTGGTGAGGTCACTATGTACATATATTACATTACTTATCCTGTACTGATCCTGAGTTATATCCTGTATTATTCTAAAGAGCTGTACTCACTATTCTGCTGGTGAGGTCACTGTGTACATACATTACTTATCCTGTACTGATCCTGAGTTATATCCTGTAAATCTTTTATTAGAAAAATACAAATCATAACAAAACATAAACCAGCACAACTTTGCCATAACGGAAAACAACAACATGAAATAACATAAACCCAAACTTTACATTTAAATAAAAGAACAAAAATCCTGCCTAACCGGCTAGCCCAGCTTTCCTACTAGAACTAGAAATATTATAACTACACCTTTCATAGCCAAACAACACACTCATAAGAAACATAAATATAGCACTATTTCGCTTTAACTCAAAACACCCAAACTCGGGAAAAATCATACATTACAAATAGAAAACACAACAAGCACTCACACTGCACACCATGTTTTTTTTTTTAAATAATAATAATAATTATAATAATAATAACAACACTATACCACACTCACACATGCACACATATATATCCATATATTAACTACATTTAACCAAGAAACCAAAAATAAATAAATAAATAAATTAAATTCAACTCAAAATACCCAAACTCGGGAAAATATCACAGAAAACACAATACACACATGCTTACACACATCTTTACTACATACTACATATATAAACCAAAGAAAATAAATCCACAACGGGATACTAAAGAAACATTACTACAAAAACAAAACTGGTTCGACTGCCATGTCTATCTCTACTATAAATACTATATACTTAAAAAAAAAAAAAAAAAAAAATTTTTTTTTATAACATAACATTATACATACTATATACATAACTAACTATATACACTACTATGTACAATACTATACACAAACTATATACACCTGTAAATAAACATAAAACACACCTACAAATATAAAAGAACATTCTACAGTAAACTGACCCTTCACCCACACCACCCGCCCTCCTGTACATGGGTCAGAGTTTTTTCCATACAGTTCATAGTCCTCAATGTCCAGTCCACAACTGACCCATGCCAGGTCCACCAAAAGAAAAGACCACCACCACCCACAAATATACCCTCCCAACCTAGAACTCCTCCCAACCAACTTAACCATTACCAGCTTTAACATACATAAGCAAACAATACAACCCACTTTAGGCCCAAGTTCGGTGCCTGTAAGCCCTTCATAACCATAGCATCTGAAAACAAAACAAAAAGCTAGGGTGCACATGCATTAGCCCACCACCAGGAAGAAGGAAGGCAATCCTGATACATACAAAATGTATATTCTTTCCCTAACTGCACCCTACCTCTCACCCTACCATTATCCCTAAAGATAAACTGACCCTAGTTGACTCCAGCCGATGGAAGCGCCCACCCGGTTGTAGACCCTTATATTAAAGGGACAATGAAGCAGGAAATGGTCCATGCTTTCCAGCATGTCCCCGCACTCTTCTCGGGGACATCCCCGGTCATCAGATCTCCTGCACTTCAAATTGTCCCTCACATATAGCTTCCCCTGAAAGCAGCGCCAGGCCAAGTCCCAAAACTTCTGGGGGATCCTTTTCATATTTAAGAGATACAACCCCACCCTCAGATCCCGACCTGTGCAGTCCCTGAGCGCCAGAGGCTTCTGGAAGTGGGTCAACAGAACCCGTTTGTCAAGGAACTGCCTTGACTGGGTCCTGATCTCCCACACTCCCAGACCCCACCGACGTATCGCCTTCAGAGTCGGGGTAGCGTAAGCCGGAAGATGCCCATGGGGCGTACGGAGGTCCTTCACTTGCCCTCCTGTCTCCCATTCCTGGAAGAAAGGCCGAAACCATTCCCTGCAGGAGAGTACCCACGGAGGAGCCCTCTCTGACCAGAGGTTTGAAATGTTAGCTTTCAAGAAGGTGTTTGTTAAGAACACCACAGGGTTTACCATAGATAAACCCCCTAGTCTCCTTGTGCGGTACGGAACCTCTCTCTTGACTAGGTTCATCCTGTTCCCCCATAACAGTTGGAAAAACAGGCTGTAGATCCTAGTGTAGTAGGCATCTGGCAAGATACATACACTGCCAAGATAGATAAACAAGGGGAGCAGGATACGATTTGATCAGGTGTACCCTTTCCCTGAGGGTCATAGACCAACCCTTCCACTGATCCACCCTATGAGTGGCATCCTGTAGCTTACCATCCCAGTTTTTGGTGGGATAATCATCCTGGCCGAATGTGATGCCCTGAATTTTTGCTGAGTCTTGGGGCCCTGGGAGGGTGTCCGGGAGATCAAAAGTGGGATCTCCCCCTCCCAGCCAGAGACTTTCACACTTATCCCGGTTGATCTTAGACCCGGATGCCTCCGAGTAGCGTTCCACCTCCGACATCACCACATCGACCTCCTCTCTCGAGGAAACGAAAATGGTGACATCATCAGCGTACGCCACCACTCTCTGGGCGACATCCAGTTCCGCCAGACTCATCCCGACTCCCGCCAACGGCCCACAATCTACCCTCCGGACGTAGGGATCAATTGCGAACACGTATAAAAGCGGGCTCAAAGGACAACCCTGACGGACTCCGGACCCCACCTCAAAAGAGCGGCCAGACCACCCGTTCACCAGCGGGAAACTCTCTGCCCCTGCATATAAGGTCTTAAGCCAATTAATAAAAGCACACGGTAAGCCATATCTCAGGAGGACGGACCAGAGGTACTCGTGGTTCACCCGATCAAATGCTTTGGCCTGATCCAGGGACAGCAAGTACCCCTTCCAGAGACCTGCACTACTCCGCTCCACTGCCTCCCGGACACCGAGAACAGCACTTAAGGTGCTTTGGCCTGGAACAGAGCAGTGCTGGGCCCCCGAAAGGAGCCGGGGTGCAAACTTCACCAGCCGATTAAACAGTATCTCTGCCAGAAGCTTCCTGTCCGTATTGAGAAGAGCTATGGGCCTCCAATTCTCAATATGGCTGGGATCTTTACCCTTTGAGAGAAGAATCAGGGCTGACCTCCTCATTGACTTCGGCAGAGTGCCCGAGGAGAGACACTCATTGAATACCTCAGTCAAGAGGGGAGCTAAAGACTCCTTAAAGGTCTTGTACCACTCGGATGTTAAGCCATCCGGACCTGGTGACTTTTTGGGGGCAAGCCCCTCAATCGCCAGTCTCACTTCCTCTTCCCTGATTTTTTTTGCCAAAACATCAAGAGAGGGGTCTACCCCTGGCTCAGGAATGGTTTCAGCCAGGAAAGCCGACATCCCGTCTCGATCTAGATCCTTCCTTCCCAAGAGATGCGAGTAGAAGGATCTGACGACCTCCAAGATCCCTGATCTGGACCGATTCAGAGATCCTGTACTATCAATCAGTCCTGAAATGACTTTACTACTCACTGACATCTTACAGTTTCTGTAAGGGTCGGGCGAGCGGTACTTCCCGAAATCCCTCTCAAAAACCAAAGATGCGTGCCTATCGTACTGACACCTCATCAGCAAGGACTTCACTCTGGAGATATCCTCCCGGCTACCTCCAGTCGAGACGAGAAGCTCGAGTTTCCTCCTCAGTCCCTGATACAGGCGATACCTATTCAGGGACCTGAGGCTCGAGAGCTGGCGGAAGAACCCCGCAACCCGCTTCTTGAATATCTCCCACCACTCTGACTTACTACTACATAGGCCCAGTAAAGGTACCTGACTCTGAAGAAAATCCTCAAAGGACTGTCTTACCTCTGCTTCCTCCAGGAGGGACGAATTCAGCTTCCAATAACCTTTACCCATCCGAGGGGTCTCTGAAACATTCAGGGAAAACAAAATCATACAGTGATCGGAGAACTCCACCTCAACCACGGACACTGCAGAAGAGACAGCTTCCTCCTTCAAATAAAACCTGTCTATTCTAGACCTGCAGCTACCTCGATGATAGGTGAAACCCGCGTGGCCTGAGGGGCTCCGGATGTGGGCGTCCTCTAGGCGAGCTACCCTAACTATGCTATTGAGAGCTATGCTATCATAAGCCAACCGATCATTGGAGCCTCTCCTATCTTGGGACCTTTTGACAGTATTGAAATCCCCTCCAAAGATCACCTGTCGGCTTGTAAAAAGAAAGGGCTTAATCCTCATAAAGAGATCTTTGCGGCCCCACTTGGTTTGTGGGGCGTAGATGTTAATAAGCCGGAGCTCTTGCCCCTTCATGAGGACATCTAAGATCAGGCACCTCCCCATTTCTAACTCAATAACCCGTCTGCATTCAACAGGAGCGGTAAAAAGGACCGCCACCCCACTATACGGCTCAGCCGCAAGAGACCAGTGGGAGGGGCCACGCCTCCACTCTCTCCTGGCTTTTACCAGAGAGGCAAGATCTGACAACCTGGTCTCCTGCAGATACAAAATATCGGCTTCAACACGGCCGAGAAAATCAAAGGCTGCGAATCTAGCCGTATCAGACTTTATACTGGCACAGTTAATAGATGCCAGTGTCAATGGGGTGAGTGCCGCCATCATGGGTGATTGAGATAGACGGCCCTAACCCCCTCATTTTTGTTTCTTCTTTACCCCCTCATCCCCAGATGAGGAGGCTTCCTTGTCTTTGGACCGTTTTTTTGATTCTGACTGGTCCATTTTATAATCCCCATCTCCGCCTGGCTCCGATTTGGCCCCATCCCCTGCGGAAATTGCCCCATCAGGACAGGGCCCAGTTCCCCCTGGAGGCTCCCCCACTTCAGGCACCCCATCCCTGACCCCCCCCCTTCAAGGAGGGGGAGGAGATGTCTTCAAGGACAGAGTACCGGTTAGACAGATCAATCAGAGGGGGGGCAGGTAAGCTTCCGCTTGGGACCTGGTCCGCAGCACGGGGACTAGAGGGCTCCGACCTCTTCTTTCTCCCTTTACTGCCCTTCTTTTTTGGCCTCTCTTCACCCTCCTCATCCACACTTTCACAGTGGGAGGAATCGGAAAGATCGGCCTTGCTGCCCTCTTCTTTACAGATTCTCCCCATTTCCTCTTCCAGCACATTCTCCCCCAGGGTCTCAGCAGTTTCAGGACTAACCTCAGGAGCAGGGCCAGAAGCTACCCCTGCCACATGGGAACTCTCCAGTTCCCTGCTCCTTCTCCGATTAGCCTCCCGCCTCAGCCTGGCGGGACTTTTCCTCTTCACTGACCCTGTTGCACCTTCACCCGCACCCGTGCCCTCCCCAGCTGAGGCAACGTTACTGCTCTCCCCAGCCAAGGTGACCGTCGCACGGGCAAAGGCGCTAGGACAACGGCTGAAAGGGTGTCCTAAGACACCACACAGATGACACCTGATCTGCCTACAGGATGCGGCAAGATGACCTACCCCACCGCACAGTGCACAGACCTGCACGGTACAGGCTGCGCTAAAGTGAGTGGGGCTGCCACACCTGTGACAGACCTTGGGCTGCCCCTGGTAGAAAACTTGGATTCTGTCTCTCCCAAGAAAAGCAGCTGATGGGATGTGGGCAACAGTGCTCCCCGAACGCTTCAGTTTGACGGAAAACGTCCAGGCCCCAGACCAGATCCCATGTTCGTCATAGTTCTTTTTTGGCATGTCCGTCACATCCCCATATCGGCTAAGCCAGGTCATAATGTCATAGCAAGATAGTGACTCGTTACGTGTCAAAACGGTCACTTTCTTGGCCAGATTCTGACGGGATATCGCCTTTACGGCGAAATCCCGCCAGCCGGGCTCGCTTTTCACCACCTCATAATTCGACCAGAAAAGTTCCAGACCCTCTGGCCGAACAAAGCTGATGTCAAACTCGGAAGTACCATAGGGGTGGATCAGGGCAAAGATGTCACTTGCCCTGAATTCCATCCGGAGGAGGAGCTCAACCACCTTACCCCGAGGCGGACGCGCATCTTCGCCCCTCCACACTAAACGGACCACATTCCTACGGCCACTTTCCTGGCCGGATGTCGGGAGGGACCAGACCACCTCCCCGTTTTGTTCTCGGAAGGCGCCTAAGCCATGTCTTTCTATCCAAAAAGACAGGTCAACCTCACCCCTCCCCTCTACATGGATTGACCTGTCTCCCCTACGTAGAGCCTCCAGGAGGCGCTGTTGCAAGTGACCCCCAGAGCCAGACGGAGATGGGGATCCCCCTGATCCCCCGGCAGTGACGCTGGCATAGCTTCTCTGAGAAGCAGCCACTACCGGGGGGGCAGTCGAACCAGGAACTGACCCAGAGGCCAAACCTGGACCCTTATTCTTAACAGCCATAACACCTCTCTCTGTCATTCCACTACCACTCCTCACCTGTATTTCACTAGCACCCCTCTCTTGGACTACACTTGCACCCCTCTCTTGCACTCCTCTTGCACCCCTCTCTTGCACTACTTGCACCCCTCTCTTGCACACTACTTGCACCCCCCTCATCAACACTGCTACCACAACTCCTCCCATGCACACCACTATAACTCACATTCTGCACATTACCATTTTTATTCACATTTTTCCTTTCACTTTCACTCTTGCGTTCACTCTCCCTTGGAGTGTTACAGACTGGGCTGGCTGGGTCTTTTGCTTCATGTTTAAGGGTTGCCGGTTTCAGGATTGGTGCTGCATAGTTCTTTCTTCCTGTGTCTTTGGGTGCAGACACAGGCTCCGCCTCTGAAATGGGTGGCCACTCCCCCTCACAAAAAGACTGTCCCTCCGGACTAACTCCCGCTACAGCTGATGTGCAGGGAACCTCCCACTTTATAGCGGAGTGCCCCCTGGCGCCAGAACCAGTATCAACCACGCCACCTAGGGGACCGCCCCCTGAACCAACAAGGTCCAGCGCCCGGACACTCCCCCCCCCCCCCCTCACAGGAGAGTGCCCTGCGGTGCCAGGACCTGTACCGCCCACTTCAACCAGGGGACCGCCCCCCGAACGGGTGAATCTGCCGCCATTTTCCGGTGCCTGGACACCCTCCCCCCTCACAGGAGGGTGCCCTTTTTTTTCTATAGCACCCGCGGCCATTTTGGGTGCGCTACTGTATCCCCCATGCTGGCCCCGCTCCACTACAGAAACGGGGTCTGGCAGATTGGGGGACCCAGCACCCTTTTCAGCCGACCCAGACTGCTGGAAGGGAGAAAAGACAAACTTAACTCCTTGTGTCTTCTTCCTCTTCTTGCCCTTTCCTTTCTTCTTCTTCTTTCCCTTCTCCTCTGGGCCCAAATCATCCCCGAAGGAAAAGTTTTCCAGACGGGTGGGGGACTCCTGCATAACAATTGCCCGCAGGAGACCCCCATCTGCCAAGCCGCTTCCATCACTGCAGTCACTGCCGTCATCATCATCATCATCCTCCTCACTGGAGGGAGGTAAGGCCACCTGAGCCGGGTTTACATAGTCCTCACTGAGGGTAAGTGGGGGGTCTGGGGTAACAGTAGTGGTGGTACACACAGGTCCAGTATCCATATCCCCCTCACTCTAATCCCCCTCCTCACCTCCCTCCATCTCTTCCTCCTCACTCTGGCAGTCATCTTGGTTACTCACTTGTCCTGAGACCTTCATGCTGGAGAAACGATCCTTGTTCACAAGTCTCTCGCTGAGTATACCACCTCCCTCCACAATGTCCGATCTCAGCCTCACAATCTCATCCACCTGTTTCTTCAGAGCTCTCACCTTGGTGGAAAATGCTGCCCTCTTGGTCTTTGCTGCATTGTTTGCTTGGTAGCTGGAGGGGCAAGCTGTGCATAACTAGCTTGCCCCCTGACTGGTGAGCAGTTAAGGGGTTAAGAAATATACAGGCAATGTTTTTTAGCCCCCTCCCCCGCCTGTAAAAACTTGTTGCTAACTATAGTGGTATGTCCCATGGGTGGGGGGGAAGGAGTGCACCAATCAGGGGTCTAATAGTTTCCCGGGCTTTCAGGGGCCCTCCCCTGGGTATTTATAGCTGTGGTGCCTCCCTTTCCCCCTCAATCTGCCCAGGACCCGGAGTTTTGACTGCTGGCTGGTATGTGTCTGCCCCTTATTTGTGGCCTGGATGGAGCAGATGGGTGAGGGCTGGCATGCTCCCTTGTGGCTGAGCTGGCCTCCCCTCCTGTTGCACCCTTGGCGGGTTCAGGAGGCTGGCGGACCTCTTATCAGTCCTGCCCTCCTTTCCCACTGTAATCCCTTTGAGCCCTGTCCCGTTCTTTTGCCCTCTCCCCTGCCTGTACTTTGATCCCTCTCTCCTGGGTGCTCCTGGAGCAGGCTCTGATTACCTACTTGCCCCGTCCGTCTCTTTTTTCCCCCCTGTTGCGGTCCCCTTCGTCTGCCTCCCCCCCCCTGTTGCGGTCCTTACCATAACCCCCCCTCCCGCCTGTTTGTCCCCTCCGCTCTGGAGGTGGCGGCCCCTGGGTGGCTGCTGCTGTTTTAACCCCCTTTAACGTTTGCGCAAATGGACGTTTATTAACGTCCATTTGCGCGTCCCCAGCTATAATCCTTATTATAGCTGTTGGGTCCCAGTTGCTATTAGCGACCAGGACCCCTGATAATGCCGGACATCGCCGATCTGGCAGATGTCCGGCATCACCTTTTCAGACGCGGCGATCAAAGTCATCGCCGCGTCTGAAAATGTAATTGAACGCATCCCGGCTGCTCAGCGGGCTGATTGGGACCATCGCGATAAAATCGCGATGTCCCGATCAGCTGGGACGCAGCAGGAGGGTCACTCACCTGCCTCCTGCGCGTCCGCTCCTCAATTGATTGCTCCAAGCCTGAAATTCAGGCTTGAGCAATCAATCATTGATAACACCGATCATTGCCATGTTACTACATGGCAAGTGATCGGTGTCAGGTTCAGTGTGTGCAGTGTTATAGCTCCTAGGGGAGCTATAGCATTGCAAAAAAAAAAAAAAAAACTGTTGAAGTATTTGAATAGTTAAGTTAATAAAGATCTTTTAACCCTTGCAATTTTACACGTTTGATCACCCCCCTTTTCCACATCATAAAATAAAATAAAAAATAAAAATTAATAATAAAAAAAAAAAAGAAAAAGAAAAGAAAAATACCATAATAGTAATGATAAAAAATTAAAATCTATAAATAAAATAATAATACATAAAATACTGTATATTACAACAACATACACGTGTGGTATCGCCACGTGCCTACATGTCCGTAGTATAAAAAAATAAATTAATTAATTAATAAATATAGTCATTTAAGGCGCTCCGTCTATGGCGTACGTGTATAATATAAAAAAAAAAAAAAAAAAAAAACATTACAAATTTATTAATTAATGAATAAAATACATAAATAAGTAATATTACTTGAATAAATAAATTTCACAGTCCAAAATAGCGTATTTTTGACCCCTTTTTATACCGTAAATATGAAAAACAGCGATCTCAAACTCTGATCGAAACGACAATGGTACTGCGGACAGCTTCAGATCACAACGCCAACTATATGAGCACTCATACCGTCCCCACTCCATTGCCCGGCTCCTTACCCCCACCACACTAGCACTCCCCCCCTGCCCACTGCTGCTGCTGCCCCTCCCCCTTTTTCCTCGTGCTCTTCCAGTGCTCCCCATGGTTCTTGCATCCATTGCGCCCCCCCCACGCCTCCCCATCACCTCTCTGCCCCGAGTTCCCAACCCCCCCCCTTCCCCCACTGCTGCCACTGCTGTCCTCCTTCCTCCTGCCTCTCCAATGCCCCCCGTGGAGGGGTAGGGAGTGCTCCCCTGATTTCGTGTTGCTCTTCCCCCCTCTGGGGCCGGATGGGGGCATAGACGTATTTGTCGCCGCTCTCGCTCTGGTCCTGGGGGGTGGCAAAGGCGGTGTTTTTTGGGCCTTCTGTTCACCTGCGGGGAGTAGGTGTTTCGGTTCTTCCCGCAGGGTTCTCCCTCGGAGTCCTCTACTGCTGTTTTCCCGGCGTGGTTTCCGGCGCCGTTCCGTGCGGCGGCCGAGTGCCCGCGACCCGGCGGTCTCCAGCGTGCCTTGTCCCACGCCTGCGGCGGTGGTGAAGTGGTTCCTCCCTCTGTTGTGCTTCTCCATTTTCTGGAATTGGTGAGTCTTCTGATGTGGGGCTTTGCCCCTTCCCTGGTTTGTGTGCTTATTGCTACGTCTGTGTAGTGTTCGTCCTTTTGTTCCCGTGTGTTTGTTGAGTTTGGGTCTCGGATATGGGTGTATATCTGTGTTGGTCTCTGGTTGTGAGTTGGGTACGTCTCTTCTTGACGGGGTGCTTTGGTAGGGTATCATTTTCTGCGGTGCGCGCTTGGGTGTGTGGTCTTTTGGCCTTACGCTCTAGGTGGCCGGGGTTTTGCTGACTTAGCTCCCGTAGGCATGTTCCTTTTCCTGAATCGGTGGCTGCCACCCAGTCACGGTTTTGTTTCTTTGGGTTTTCTCCCCCTTTGTTTGGTTTATCTCTCCATCTTAAGTTGTAGTCTCTCTCCGCTGCTCCATTGTCCTAGTATATTTGTCTGCTGTTTTTTCCTGTTTCGCCCAATCTCATGTAGGCATGGGACTCCTGTATGTCGTGCTGGGTGCTTTGGCTGATGTGGCGGAGGGTAGGTTTCGCTTGAGTCTCTGGGGGTAGGTTTTGCTTGTGTCTCCGTTTGTCTTGCCTGTGTGGTTTCTTCTGTTCGTGGTGGTATTCCGGAGGGTGATTCTCCTGTGCTCTACACTTGTTGGGGTGTGGTTTGTTGCTGCAAGGCTGACATGCAAATTTGTGAAGCGTCCATATTTTGTGCTCGCTTCGGCAGCATGTATGTTAAAATTGGAACGATTTTGAGGAGATTAGCATGTCTTCCGCATGCCTTGTTGGCCTTGGTTTGCTGCTTTCCTATGGTCAGGGAGTAATTGCGTTTTCTCTGTTTTGGTTTCTTCAGGGCTCGCTATGTGCCCCGGTTCCGGTCCTTGCTGGTTTACTGAATGTTCCACGTGGAATGTGGTTCAGGGCGGAGTTTTTTCCTGCAGGTTGTCTCTGGCCGCCGAGGGTGTGTGGTATCTGTGCCCCCGCATATGTGCCCCTGGTGCACTAAGGGCTGACGTTCCGGTTGGTTGGGTTTTTTTCAGGCGTGATGCAGTGGACAGGCCTGCTTTCAGTCCCCCGTTGCAGCTCATGGAGAGCTCGCTCTGTTCCCGGGTGTGGCTGGTTTGGTTGGTTGTTGGTGTGGTGTTTTGGTTTTCCAGTGGTGCTGCAGGGTGGTTTACTACTGGGTGTCTTGGTAGTCAGTGGGTTTCTGCCATGCTTGGGTTTTTTGTTTGTGCTTTTTCCTTTGGTGTTGGTTGTGGGACTTTGGGTGCTTGCTTCAGCAGTTCATGTTCTAGGATTGTAACGGTACTGTGTGGGTTGGCGTGGCCCCTGTGCTTGATTGCGCTATAATTTGGTGATGCTTTTCTTTTTTGGGTGTGATTTGAGTGATCGGGGGCGTTTTGTCGGTCTGACATTTGGGGCGTTGTCACTGTTATTATTTCTTTCTTTCGGCTTTCTTCCTGCGCTCGGCTTGTTGCACCTAGTGCTGTTTGGAGATAAGGTTTATTTTGCGGCTGTACTCCCTGGGGTCGGTATTGGGTGTTGACGCTTTGTCCCGTTCTCTGGCAGTGGTTCCGGAGGTTGCTCCCTCGGGTGGAGTCGGAAGGTTTGCTCATGTGGCTGTGGAATGGGAGACCACCTCGGGTTCGGGTCCCGGGGTAGGACTGAGTGATACAGTTGTGGTTAAATTTTCGGCCTGTGGGTCATCGTGGAGATTGGTGTATTTCTTGGTCCGCTTTAGTGGCTCCTGCGACTTGGTCGCACTCACGGTGAGGCGCTTGCGAGTAGTTGGGGTTGGTGTGGAGGCCGGGATGTCTACAGTCAAGGAGGGTCCCGAAGGTTCCAAGTGTGTCTGTGGATAGGGGTTTTGTTTTTTGTACCTACAAGGTTCTGCTGTTTGACTTCCTGTTTCGTTTTGATAGGCTGTGATAAAATAAGGGTAAAAAGGGTAATAAAAAGGGTGCTTTCCCACTGTGCTGCGATCCAGTGGGGTGAGGTTGCCGCATGACGGGGGGTGATTTTTCTTTTCTGCTTTGCGGTTGGTGGGATGTTGGTGTATACCTAGGGGCTGGGCCCGTGAGCGGGTGGCCTTGCTGTCGGCGACCATTTTTTCCTATCAGTTTTTGGGTCGCTTGGTGGCGGCTGTGGGTCGGATTTTTGGTTGTCGCTTTTGCGTCGTTTTTTCTGATCCGAGGTTTTGCGCTGGCTTTTTTCGGGGCTAGGTGGATGGGGCACTTTCTTTCTCCTCGTCTCCTTCCATGACACTTGGGTGTCTGATGTGTTTTTTGGGTGCCTATTTTGTGCGTTTTCAGGTCAGTCGGTCCGAGATTGCTTAGGCGATCTGGGACACACAGCTTGTGCTGCATGAGGGTCCACGAATGACTGTTTTTTCCTGTTGTCGTCCTATTGTTGATTGGACTGCGGTGGGGGCCTCCCCCCCCACCTCTTTTTCTTTTATGCTCCCCGCCCTCGATTGTCTGTTTTGGGTTTTGGCTTCTCTTTGTAGGAGGGGGTGTTGTGAGTTTGGGATTCGCTCTCTTTTTGTGTCGGTGTCGGCGGAGAGGGCTCAGTTTCCGGAGAGGGTAGCGCAGCGCGTGGGGCGCGGGCGATCTGCTTGTTGCGTTGCTATTTTCGCCCAGTTTGATGTTTCCCACATGTGTTTTTGTTTTGCGAGCGGCTTTCCGCAAGGTGGTGCGAGTGCTGCGGCACTCTTCGGTGTATGGGCGAGAAATGAGAAATGAGTTCACACAAGAGTTAGTGAATACAAAAAAAATAAAAATTACAAAAAATAAAATAAAATGCAAAAACATAGGACCTGGCGGCAGGTACCTCGGATTTCCTGGAGAGGTTATGTGTTGGGAGAATTTCCTGGAGAGGAAATGTGTTGGGCGACTTTCCTGGAGAGGAAATGTGTTGGGCGACTTTCCTGGAGAGGAAATGTGTTGGGTGTGTTCGGGGGGCTGAGTTGGCCCCAGGTGTTGGCTATCCAGTATCTCTTGGGTGGACGGTGAAGACGGTGAAAGCGGGGTCAACCCGGGGTAGACCTCCACACAGGACAGTGTGGCAGCACCTCTTGGGTTGGCAAGAAGCCAATCGGTGTCTTTGTTACAGTTAAATTGTTATTTATATAAGTAATTTTATAAATAAAGCTGTGGCCGATCCCCACCCACGGAAAAGTTGAATTGTTGTTGTGTCAGTTATTATTTAATTAATTATTGTAGTAAGGGGGAGGGGTAGTTATAGCCAGCTCGGAGCTAATTGGGTCTCAACAGTCTGGAGGGGCAAGCTGTGCATAACTAGCTTGCCCCCTGACTGGTGAGCAGTTAAGGGGTTAAGAAATATACAGGCAATGTTTTTTAGCCCCCTCCCCCGCCTGTAAAAACTTGTTGCTAACTATAGTGGTATGTCCCATGGGTGGGGGGGGAAGGAGTGCACCAATCAGGGGTCTAATAGTTTCCCGGGCTTTCAAAGGCCCTCCCCTGGGTATTTATAGCTGTGGTGCCTCCCTTCCCCCCTCAATCTGCCCAGGACCCGGAGTTTTGCCCTCCCTCCCTCCCTTTTTGTATCTCTGTTTATTGTAAGTCACAGCTTGGCGGTAAGAAGACGGTGAAAGCGGGGTCAACCCGGGGTAGACCTCCACACAGGATAGTGTGGCAGCACCTCTCGGGTTGGCAAGAAGCCAATCGGTGTCTTTGTTACAGTTAAATTGTTATTTATATAAGTAATTTTATAAATAAAGCTGTGGCCGATCCCCACCCACGGAAAAGTTGAATTGTTGTTGTGTCAGTTATTATTTAATTAATTATTGTAGTAAGGGGGAGGGGTAGTTATAGCCTGCTCGGAGCTAATTGGGTCTCAACAGTCTTGCAAACTTCAGCTCCTCTCTGAGGCCTCTTAGTTGTTTTCCGAGCTGTTCATACTGAGCCATCTTGGCCTGGATTTTGGACCCAAAGCTGGCCAGGGATTCTTTGGGCCCCTTTACCCCCCATTGCTGGGGTTCTGAGGAAACAGGCTGGATATGGGGATATGATAAACGTATATAAGTATATTAATGGCCCATACAAAAAATATGGAGAAAAACTGTTCCAGGTTAAACCCCCCCAAAGGACGAGGGGGCACTCCCTCCGTCTGGAAAAGAAAAGGTTTAGTCTAAAGGGGCGGCACGCCTTCTTTACCGTGAGGACTGTGAATTTATGGAACGGTCTACCTCAGGAACTGGTCACAGCAGGAACAATTAACAGCTTTAAAACAGGGTTAGATACATTCCTGGAACAAAATAACATTAAAGCTTATGCAGAATTATAAAACTACATCCCTTTCCCTTATCCCCTTACATCCTTCCCTTCAATCCCCTGGTTGGACTTGATGGACGTATGTCTTTTTTCAACCATACTAACTATGTAACTTTGTAACTATGTAACTATGATGCAGACTTTCCACTCCGCTGCCTGGATGAGCTTCTGCTGGAAGCTTTGCAGCTCCCAGCTGAGGTCGGGGAGGGGGCCCCACATGGCTGTGGACCCTGGTGGATCTCCTCACCCCATCCTGACTACTGGCTGTTGCATTTTCCTTTGCACACCCCGCCAGCCGAGAACGGGGGGGGGGGGGGGGGGGGGTGCAAGATGAAGCCCCAGCTTCCCGGGGCTCCATAGCAGGAAAACCTACCCAGGTGTCTGCCACACACCTGGGGAGGGGTGGAAGAAAATCACTGCTTCTCTGGGAAACTCTGGAGCTCAGCAGAACACACCTTCTCTCCAGAGCTGTACTCACTATTCTGCTGGTGAGGTCACTGTGTACATACATCACATTACTGATCCTGTACTGATCCCGAGTGTGTGTGGGATGGGGGTGGGGGACCGGGGGGCCCCCCAAAAAAATTGCTTGCCCAGGGTCCAATCAAAATTAAAGACAGCCCTGTCCATTATACATACACTGTACAGCAATCATACATCCATTATACATACACTGTGTCTGTGACTGTACAACAATCATACATCCAATCCATTATTAATGGATTGGATGTATGATTGCTGTACAGTCACAGTGTATGTATAATGGAGGTATGATTGCTGTACAGTGTATGTATAATAGAGGTATGCTTGCTGTACAGTGTATGTATAATGGAGGTATGATTGCTATACAGTGTATGTATAATGGAGGTATGCTTGCTGTACAGTGTATGTATAATGGAGGTATGCTTGCTGTACAGTGTATGTATAATGGAGGTATGCTTGCTGTATAGTGTATGTATAATGGATGTATGATTGCTGTACAGTCAGTGTATGTATAATGGAGGTATGCTTGCTGTTCAGTCACAGTGTATGTATAATGGATGTATGATTGCTGTACAGTCACAGTGTATGTATAATGGATGTATGATTGCTGTACAGTTTATGTATAATGGAGGTATGCTTGCTGTACAGTGTATGTATGATGGATGTATGATTGCTGTACAGTCACAGTGTATGTATAATGGAGGTATGCTTGCTGTACAGTGTATGTATAATGGAGGTATGCTTGCTGTACAGTGTATGTATAATGGAGGTATGATTGCTGTACAGTGTATGTATAATGGAGGTATGATTGCTGTACAGTGTATGTATAATGGAGGTATGATTGCTGTACAGTGTATGTATAATGGAGGTATGCTTGCTGTACAGTGTATGTATAATGGATGTATGATTGCTGTACAGTGTATGTATAATGGATGTATGATTGCTGTACAGTCACAGGGTATGTATAATGGAGGTATGCTTGCTGTACAGTGTATGTATAATGGATGTATGATTGCTGTACAGTCACAGTGTATGTATAATGGAGGTACGCTTGCTGTACAGTGTATGTATAATGGATGTTTGATTGCTATACAGTCACAGTGTATGTATAATGGATGTATGATTGCTGTACAGTCAGTGTATGTATAATGGATGTATGATTGCTGTACAGTGTATGTATAATGGATGTATGATTGCTGCACAGTGTATGTATAATGGAGGTATGCTTGCTGTACAGTGTATGTATAATGGAGGTATGATTGCTGTACAGTGTATGTATAATGGATGTATGATTGCTGTACAGTGTATGTATAATGGATGTATGATTGCTGTACAGTGTATGTATAATGGATGTATGATTGCTGTACAGTGTATGTATAATGAATGTATGATTGCTGTACAGTGTATGTATAATGGAGGTATGCTTGCTGTACAGTGTATGTATAATGGAGGTATGATTGCTGTACAGTGTATGTATAATGGATGTATGATTGCTGTACAGTGTATGTATAATGGATGTATGATTGCTGTACAGTGTATGTATAATGGATGTATGATTGCTGTACAGTGTATGTATAATGAATGTATGATTGCTGTACAGTGTATGTATAATGGATGTATTATTGCTGTACAGTGTATGTATAATGAATGTATGATTGCTGTACAGTGTATGTATAATGGAGGTATGCTTGCTGTACAGTGTATGTATAATGGATGTATGATTGCTGTACAGTGTATGTATAATGGATGTATGATTGCTGTACGATGTATGTATAATGGATGTATGATTGCTGTACAGTGTATGTATAATGAATGTATGATTGCTGTACAGTGTATGTATAATGGAGGTATGCTTGCTGTACAGTGTATGTATAATGGATGTATGATTGCTGTACAGTGTATGTATAATGGAGGTATGCTTGCTGTACAGTGTATGTATAATGGAGGCATGCTTGCTGTACAGTGTATGTATAATGAATGTATGATTGCTGTACAGTGTATGTATACTGAATGTATGATTGCTGTACAGTGTATGTATGATGGAGGTATGCTTGCTGTACAGTGTATGTATAATGGATGTATGATTGCTGTACAGACACAGTGTATGTATAATGAATGTATGATTGCTGTACAGTGTATGTATAATGAATGTATGATTGCTGTACAGTGTATGTATAATGGATGTATGATTGCTGTACAGTCACTGTGTATGTATTATGAATGTATGCTTGCTGTACAGTGTATGTATAATGGATGTATGATTGCTGTACAGTGTATGTATAATGGATGTATGATTGCTGTACAGTGTATGAATAATGGATTTATGATTGCTGTACAGTGTATGTATAATGGAGGTATGCTTGCTGTACAGTGTATGTATAATGGAGGTATGATTGTTGTACAGTGTATGTATAATGGATTTATGATTGCTGTACAGTGTATGTATAATGGATGTATGATTGCTGTACAGTGTATGTATAATGGATGTATGATTGCTGTACAGTGTATGTATAATGGATGTATGATTGCTGTACAGTGTATGTATAATGAATGTATGATTGCTGTACAGTGTATGTATAATGGAGGTATGCTTGCTGTACAGTGTATGTATAATGGATGTATGATTGCTGTACAGTGTATGCATTATGGATGTATGATTGCTGTACAGTGTATGTATAATGGATGTATGATTGCTGTACAGTGTATGTATAATAAATGTATGATTGCTGTACAGTGTATGTATAATGGAGGTATGCTTGCTGTACAGTGTATGTATAATGGATGTATGATTGCTGTACAGTGTATGTATAATAGAGGTACGATTGCTGTACAGTGTATGTATAATAGAGGTACGATTGCTGTACAGTGTATGTATAATGAATGTATGATTGCTGTACAGTGTATGTATAATGGATGTATGCTTGCTGTACAGTGTATGTATAATGGAGGTATGCTTGCTGTACAGTGTATGTATAATGGATGTATGATTGCTGTACAGTGTATGTATAATGGAGGTATGATTGCTGTACAGTGTATGTATAATGGAGGTATGCTTGCTGTACAGTGTATGTATAATGGATGTATGATTGCTGTACAGTGTATGTATACTGAATGTATGATTGCTGTACAGTGTATGTATAATGGAGGTATGCTTGCTGTACAGTGTATGTATAATGGATGTATGATTGCTGTACAGTGTATGTATAATGGAGGTATGATTGCTGTACAGTGTATGTATAATGAATGTGTGATTGCTGTACAGTGTATGTATAATGGAGGTATGATTGCTGTACAGTGTATGTATAATGGATGTATGATTGCTGTACAGTGTATGTATAATGGATGTATGATTGCTGTACAGTGTATGTATAATGGAGGTATGATTGCTGTACAGTGTATGTATAATGAATGTATGATTTCTGTACAGTGTATGTATAATGGAGGTATAATTGCTGTACAGTGTATGTATAATGGAGGTATGCTTGCTGTACAGTGTATGTATAATGGAGGTATGCTTGCTGTACAGTGTATGTATAATGGATGTATGATTGCTGTACAGTGTATGTATACTGAATGTATGATTGCTGTACAGTGTATGTATAATGGAGGTATGCTTGCTGTACAGTGTATGTATAATGTATGTATGATTGCTGTACAGTGTATGTATAATGAATGTATGATTGCTGTACAGTGTATGTATAATGGAGGTATGATTGCTGTACAGTGTATGTATAATGAATGTATGATTGCTGTACAGTGTATGTATAATGGAGGTATGGTTGCTGTACAGTGTATGTATAATGGATGTATGATTGCTGTACAGTGTATGTATAATGGATGTATGATTGCTGTACAGTGTATGTATAATGGAGGTATGATTGCTGTACAGTGTATGTATAATGAATGTATGATTTCTGTACAGTGTATGTATAATGGAGGTATGATTGCTGTACAGTGTATGTATAATGGAGGTATGATTGCTGTACAGTGTATGTATACTGAATGTATGATTGCTGTACAGTCACAGTGTATGTATAATGGATGTATGATTGCTGTACAGTCACAGTGTATTTATAATGGATGTATGATTGCTGTACAGTGTATGTATAATGGAGGTATGATTGCTGTACAGTGTATGTATAATGGAGGTATGATTGCTGTACAGTGTATGTATAATGGAGGTATGATTGCTGTACAGTGTATGTATAATGGAGCCTCCAATCTAAAAAAAAAGCCTCCAATCCCCAAAAAAGTTTTAATAAAGTTTTTCATTTTGTTTGTATTGATATTTATATGAGTGTAGGTCTGTTTATGTATGTGTGCATGCAAGCAAGAGGGGCTGAAACGTCGCACTGTTTGACATGTGGAATAAATAGTTATTTTTTGGATATTTGGAGTGCCGCACCATTTTTGAAGTTATCAATTGGCTGTGATCGAGCCTGAGGAGCTGGCACCCGCCTACTGTGGTAAAGTAGTGCTGCATTTTTTTCGACATTTATATATATATATATATCTATATAAACACACACACGCGTGTGCGGCATGAGTTTGTGCTTTAGGGTGCACACTCCTCTACACCCCTCTGTCACCCATGTACACTCCTCTACACCCCTCTGTCACCCATGTACACTCCTCTATACCCCTCTGTCACCCATGTACACTCCTCTACACCCCTCTGTCACCCATGTACACTCCTCTACACCCCTCTGTCACCCATGTACACTCCTCTACACCCCTCTGTCACCCATGTACACTCCTCTATACCCCTCTGTCACCCATGTACACCCATCTGTCACCCATGTACACTCCTCTACACCCCTCTGTCACCCATGTACACCCATCTGTCACTCATGTACACTCCTCTAAACCCCTCTGTACACTCCTCTACAGGCTGAAGGTTTATATAAAAAAGATGGCTCCGGGGGGGCGGGGGCTCGGGCCCCTTACTGGTGAACTAGCTGTACCCCCTGATAGCCATGAGAGCTGCTAGTGACCTACTGCTGCTAGGGGGGGCACAAGGGGGGGGCCAATCATGATGTAGGGGGGGGCCGTGGCCCCCTCTGCCCCCCCCCCCCTAGAGACGCCACTGAGAAGACCTGCTGTTACTACTTTGTAAGAGAGGGCACTTTGGTTTTCTTTTATTGCAATTTAAGTTGTTAGTTAATGAAAAATAATAAATATTGTTTTATATATAACTACAGTTAAGGGGAATGTTTTATCAGTTATTCTGCCTAAACATCGGGCAGCATAAAACTGGTGCAGACATCACGATCCCAGGACACCAGGAAAAACACTGAGACACTCGGTCATTCAGAGTCATCTTAGATTGAAAATCCTGCTGAAACCCCGGAAATGAGTCCCTGGGGCTGGTCCCAGCGGGGGCGGGTGACGCATCTCTCCCTATGCCAATGGTCTCCAAACTGTGGACCTCCAGCTGTTGCTTAACTAAAACTCCCAGCAAAACTACAACTCCCAGCATGCCCAGACCATTTTTGGAACAACTAGCAGTCCACAGTTTGTAGTCCTAGTCCCTATACAGTTACATTCCTGGCTTCTGCACTACTACTGGAATTGTGTTCCTGGTATCTGGCACTTCCGGGTCAGGTGACGTCATATAACTAGCCATCCAATCAGAGGCTGAGGCTGGACATTGCTTCGGCCCATAACTGAATGAGCAGCTGTGTAACGTCACCTAACCCAGAAGCGCTGGACACTGGGAACTGAATTTCGTGATTCTGGCGGTAGCGCAAGAGCAAGGAAGAGAGGGTTTTTTTATACTGTCTTCCCCAAGCGTTAATACCACATTTCTGCCACAACATAGCTTTCTTATGGAGGCCTGGCAAATCAAATGTCAGGCTTCCCTGTCCCTTCCCTGCTGCCGGCGGCTGCCACAATGACACAATGCTGTGGGGCTGGTATGATCATTTTTTCAGGGTTGGTTTTTAGCCCCAGTTCTGCCCTGGGTGGAGAGAGATATATCTAGCTAAGGCTGCATTCACACCACAATTGTTACAAACCGGATCTGGCTGGGAGATGTGAAAACCAGGCGCTCCCGTATCTCAGCCGGACCCGGACCACATCTCGTTTGAAGGAGCCGACCGGAGTCAGATAATGACTCCAGTCGGCTCAGTTTTGCCCCGTATCCAGATTTGTGACCGTACTTAAAACTGTAGTATACCACGGTTTTAAGTCTGGTCACAAAACCGGATATGGGGCAAAAATAAGCCGACCGGAGTCACTATTTGACTCCGGTCGGCTCATTCAAATGAGATGAGATGGGGGCCGGGTCCGGCTGAGATACGGGAGTGCCTGGTTTTCACATATCCCTATCGGATCCGGTCCCGTATGTAACAATCGTGGGGTGAATACAGCCTAATGTGGAATGGAGGTAGAAGTGGGAAGAAGCCTGCCTACCTACCTAATATATTAAGGCTGAACATTTACTTAGCTAAGAAGGGGAGAGGGAAGGGGGGCACCTTTGTAGTGTTGGTATCTATCTGTATATGATCACTGTATGGAGTTAACCTTGGTCTTTGCCTAGTGGATTTTTTTCAGTAGCAGTGCGGGGATATTAGTCATTCTGCGGTGATACTGGTCATGATGTGGCGATATTACTTGTCCCTTGTATAGTGATATTGATAATTTCAATGTCAATTCACAGGATTTGGTCAGTAACAGTATGACGGTAATATGTATGGGCATAATATTCCTCCTTGTATACTGGTAATATTGGTTTCAGTATACAGGATTTGGCTAGTAACAGTATGATGGTAATATGTATGGGGATAATATTCCTCCTTGTATACTGGTATTATTGGTAATATTACTCTCAACATACAGGATTTGGTCAGTAACAGTATCATGGTAATATGTATGGTGATAATTTTTCTCCTTGTATACTGGCATTATTGTTAATATTGCTATCAATATACCGGATTTTCACATATAGCCTTTTTAAAACATTGCTGCCATTTTTCATTATAAGCAGGGCCGGTGTTATGGCGGGGCAAACCAGGCAATTGCCTAGGGCCCCCATCCCCCAGGGGTCCTGCCGTCTGCTCAGTAGGGGGGGGGGGCAACTGTTTTAAAGTGGCCGCAGCGTTGGCTTCTTGTTAAAGATTAGCAGGGGGGCAACTTTAAAACAGTGATCAGCTCCGGGCCCCGTGCCCGCAGGGGGGGCCCCGTCACATTCGGGACATCCCTGTGTCCCGAAAAATCTTTTCAGGCCACAAGGATGCCCCGTTTACTTCATAGCGGCCCCGCGTTAACTTTAAAAACGCTGGGGCCGTTGGGAGGAAGCGCACGCAGTGACGGCACTGACGTCACGTGCGTGCGCCCATAGCAACAGTACAGCAGAGCGCAGCTGTGAGGAGGACGTGCGGGTATGGTAAGTGACCTGCGGTCATCTTCAGTGTTCCGACCGCTGCTCCCGGGATGGCCCATAGGCCATAGCAGTAGATCGTGACCGGGATGGCCCATAGGCCATAGCAGTAGATCGTGATCCAGGAGCGGTGGTCGGAATACTCAAGTGGGGCAGTAAACAGGCATACAGCCTCCAGCCATACATTGTATATGGCTGAAGGCTGTATGTCTGTAGGGGAACATTAGTTGCACTATAATTCCACCACATTTGGTGCAGTATAGTTCCCCCACATTAAGTGCAGTCACTTAATGTGGGGATCTATACTGCACCAAATGTGGTGGAATTATAGTGCACCTAATGTGGGGGAACTATACTGAACCTAATGTGGGGAATTATACTGCACCTAATGTGGGGGAACTATACTGCACCTAATGTGGGGAATTATACTGCACCTAATGTGAGGGAACTATACTGCACCTAATGTGGGGAAACTATACTGCACCTAATGTGGGGGAACTACTGTATACTGCACCTAATGTGGGGAAACTACTGTACTTCACCTAATGTGGGGAACTACTGTATACTGCACCTAATGTGGGGGAACTACTGTATACTGCACCTAATGTGGGGGAACTACTGTATACTGCACCTAATGTGGGGAATTATACTGCACCTAATGTGGGGGAACTACTGTATACTGCACCTAATGTGGGGGAACTTCTGTATACTGCACCTAATGTGGGGAACTACTGTATACTGCACCTAATGTGGGGGGACTACTGTATACTGCACCTAATGTGGGGGGGACTACTGTATACTGCACCTAATGTGGGGGGATTACTGTATACTGCACCTAATGTGGGGGGATTACTGTATACTGCACCTAATGTGGGGGGACTACTGTATACTGCACCTAATGTGGGGAACTACTGTATACTGCACCTAATGTGGGGAACTACTGTATACTGCACCTAATGTGGGGAACTACTGAATACTGCACCTAATTTGGGGGGACTACTGTATACTGCACCTAATGTGGGGGGACTACTGTATACTGCACCTAATGTGGGGGGATTACTGTATACTGCACCTAATGTGGGGGGATTACTGTATACTGCACCTAATGTGGGGGGACTACTGTATACTGCACCTAATGTGGGGAACTACTGTATACTGCACCTAATGTGGGGAACTACTGTATACTGCACCTAATGTGGGGAACTACTGTATACTGCACCTAATGTGTATACTGCACCTAATGTGGGGAACTATTCTGCACCTAATGTGGGGAACTATACTGCCAACCTAATGTGGGGGAACTACACTGCACCTAATGTGGGGGAACTACACTGCACCTAATGTGGGGGAACTATACTGCACCTAATGTGGGGAACTATACTGCACCTAATGTGGGGGAACTATACTGCACCTAATGTGGGGAACTATACTGCACCTAATGTGGGGGAACTACACTGCACCTAATGTGGGGGAACTACTGTATACTGCACCTAATGTGGGAGAACTACTGTATACTGCACCTAATGTGGGGAACTACTGTATACTGCACCTAATGGGGGGAATTATACTGCACCTAATGCGGGGGAACTACTGTATACTGCAACTAATGTGGGGGAACTACTGTATACTGCACCTAATGTGGGGGAACTACTGTATACTGCACCTAATGTGGGGAATTATACTGCACCTCATGTGGGGGAACTACTGTATACTGCACCTAATGTGGGGAATTATACTGCACCTAATGTGGGGAACTATACTGACAACCTAATGTGGGGGAACTATACTGCCAACCTAATGTGGGGGAACTATACTGCCAACCTAATGTGGGGGAACTATACTGCACCTAATGTGGAGAACTATACTGCACCTAATGTGGAGAACTATACTGCACCTAATGTGGAGAGCTATACTGCACCTAATGTGGAGAGCTATACTGCACCTAATGTGGAGAGCTATACTGCTCCTAATGTGGGGGACTATACTGCACCAATGTGTGGGACTATACTGCACCTAATGTGGGGAACTATACTGCACCTAATGTGGGGGACTATCAGGGCCGTTTGAAGGAATTTGGGGGCCCCAAGCAAAATGGACATGGAGGCCCCCCCCTCCATAGTAACGCCGACCCTTGAATTCTGGGAGCGCAACGTGAGCGAACGTCAATACGACGCACATTAGGTGCAGCAGTGTTCCCCCTACATTAGGTAGGCAGTCTTCCCCCCACATTAGGTAGGCAGTCTTCCCCCCACATTAGGTGCAGCAGTGTTCCCTACCCATACCCGCTGTCCAGACCCCCCCCCCCCTCCCGGGCCATTTTTTTGGTGGGGGTTTGACTGCTGAGACCCCCACCGATCACCTCGGTTAAAATGGTTCTCCAGCTGTTGGAAAGCTAAAACTCCCATCATTCTGGAGAGCCTCTGGCAATGGGAGTTGTAGTTTTGTAACAGCTGAAGAGCCACAGATTGGACACAGTTTTACCCATCATCACTGCAGAACTTACAAGTGACTACAGCTCTGATGGGACAGTCAGGAGAATACACAATGATAGTGACCTGAGTGACGTCTTCTGACTTGAGTGATATCTTCTCTGTTATCTTTTCTTCTTCATCTGGTCCAGAGACCAGGTCTTCCTCCAGCTCCATCTTCTCTGCAGAGTCTGACATCCAGGCATCATTGGCTCCTCACTGTCAGCAGATCCTCATCCTCTGCATGAAGACAGTAATCATTATAACCTTGCCAGAAAGTGTACTCTAAATAATATACTGCCCCACACTGTACCCTGAAGATAATGCTGCCTCACACTGTACCTTGAATATAATGCTTCCACACACTGTACCCTGAATATAATGCTGCCTCACACTGTACCCTGACTATAATGCTGCCACACACTGTACCCTGACTATAATTCTGCCACACACTGTACCCTGAATATAATGCTGCCACACACTGTACCCTGAATATAATGCTGCTCCACACTGTATCCACTGAATATAATGCTTCCACACACTGTACCCTGAAAATAATACTGCCACACACTGTACCCTGAAAATAATACTGCCACACACTGTACCCTGAAAATAATACTGCCACACACTGTACCCTGAATATAATGCTTCCACACACTGTACCCCTGAATATAATACTGCCACACACTGTACCCCTGAATATAATGCTGCCACACCCTGTACCCTGAATATAATGCTGCTCCACACTGCATCCACTGAATACAATACTGCCACACATGCATACACATCATATATACATATACCTCTCCTCATTATTACTATAACTCCCCCCCCCCCCCACCTCTCCTCATCACTATTATAACCGGGGGGGGGGGGATGAGGAGAGGTGCAGGGGGGGGGGCACCTCTCATGACCCCCATAACACCCCCCTGCATCTCTCATGACCCCCATAACACCCCTCCTGCATCTCTCATGACCCCCCATAACACCCCCCTGCATCTCTCATGACCCCCATAACACCCCCCTGCATCTCTCATGACCCCCATAACACCCCACTGCATCTCTCATGATCCCCATAACACTCCCCTGCATCTCTCATGACCCCCATAACACCCCCTGCATCTCTCATGACCCCCATAACACCCCCCTGCATCTCTCATGACCCCCATAACACCCCCACTGCATCTCTCATGACCCCCATAACACCCCCACTGCATCTCTCATGATCCCCATAACACCCCCTGCATCTCTCATGACCCCCATAACACCCCCTGCATCTCTCATGACCCCCATAACACCCCCTGCATCTCTCATGACCCCCATAACACCCCCTGCATCTCTCATGACCCCCATAACACCCCCCTGCATCTCTCATGAACCCAATAACACCCCTCCTGCATCTCTCATGACCCCCATAACACCCCTCCTGCATCTCTCATGACCCCCATAACACCCCTCCTGCATCTCTCATGACCCCCATAACACCCCTCCTGCATCTCTCATGACCCCCATAACACCCCTCCTGCATCTCTCATGACCCCCATAACACCCCTCCTGCATCTCTCATGACCCCCATAACACCCCCTGCATCTCTCATGACCCCCATAACACCCCCTGCATCTCTCATGACCCCCATAACACTCCACTGCATCTCTCATGATCCCCATAACACCCCCCTGCATCTCTCATGACCCCCATAACACCCCCCTGCATCTCTCATGACCCCCATAACACCCCCCTGCATCTCTCACGATCCCCATAACACCCCTCCTGCATCTCTCACGACCCCCATAACACCCCTCCTGCATCTCTCATGACCCCCATAACACCCCTCCTGCATCTCTCATGACCCCCATAACACCCCCTGCATCTCTCATGACCCCCATAACACCCCCCTGCATCTCTCATGACCCCCATAACACCCCTCCTGCATCTCTCATGATCCCCATAACACCCCTCCTGCATCTCTCATGATCCCCATAACACCCCTCCTGCATCTCTCATGATCCCCATAACACCCCTCCTGCATCTCTCACGACCCCCATAACACCCCTCCTGCATCTCTCACGACCCCCATAACACCCCCTGCATCTCTCACGACCCCCATAACACCCCCCCTTCATCTCTCACGATCCCCATAACACCCTCCTGCATCTCTCACGATCCCCATAACACCTCTCCTGCATCTCTCATGACCCCCATAACACCCCCTGCATCTCTCATGACCCCCATAACACTCCACTGCATCTCTCATGACCCCCATAACACCTCTCCTGCATCTCTCATGACCCCCATAACACCCCCTGCATCTCTCATGATCCCCATAACACCCCCCTGCATCTCTCATGATCCCCATAACACCCCCCTGCATCTCTCATGACCCCCATAACACCCCCCTGCATCTCTCATGACCCCCATAACACCCCTCCTGCATCTCTCATGACCCACATAACACCCCTCCTGCATCTCTCATGACCCCCATAACACCCCTCCTGCATCTCTCACGATCCCCATAACACCCCTCCTGCATCTCTCATGACCCCCATAACACCCCCCTGCATCTCTCACGACCCCCATAACACCCTCCTGCATCTCTCACGACCCCCATAACACCCCTCCTGCATCTCTCACGATCCCCATAACACCCCTCCTGCATCTCTCACGATCCCCATAACACACCTCCTGCATCTCTCATGACCCCCATAACACTCCCTATATCTATCATGACCCCCATAACACCCCTCCTGCATCTCTCATGACCCCCATAACACCACCCCTGCATCTCTCATGACCCCCATAACACCCCACTGCATCTCTCATGACCCCATAACACCCCTCCTGCATCTCTCATGACCCCCATAACACCCCCCCTGCATCTCTCATGATCCCCATAACACCCCCCTGCATCTCTCATGACCCCCATAACACCCCTCCTGCATCTCTCATGACCCCCATAACACCCCTCCTGCATCTCTCATGATCCGCATAACACCCCACTGCATCTCTCATGACCCCCATAACACCCCTCCTGCATCTCTCATGATCCCCATAACACCCCTCCTGCATCTCTCATGATCCCCATAACACCCCTCCTGCATCTCTCATGATCCCCATAACACCCCCTGCATCTCTCATGATCCCCATAACACTCCCTATATCTATCATGACCCCCATAACACCCCTCCTGCATCTCTCATGACCCCCATAACACCCCCTGCATCTCTCATGACCCCCATAACACCCCACTGCATCTCTCATGACCCCATAACACCCCTCCTGCATCTCTCATGATCCCCATAACACCCCCCTGCATCTCTCATGATCCCCATAACACCCCTCCTGCATCTCTCATGACCCCCCCCCCCCCCCCCCCCACACACACACACACAAACACCTCTCATCACCATTGCAGTCCCCTGACAACCATACAATCCCCCGGGCCCCCCGCGCCAGTTTACTTACCCTGCCGGGGATCGTTGCAGAGGCGGGAGTCTGCTGCTGCTCCTGTCACTGCACGGAGGATGCTGGAGGTTCCCGCGGGGACGCAAGCAGGGACAGGTCAGGTGATTGGCGTAAACGTGCGTGCCTGCGCGGGGAACGTGACGTCTCTACTCCAATCATCCCCTGACCTGTCCGGTGCCGGCCCTGCTTTGTTTCTTAAGGGGCCCGCGCCCCTCAAAAATGTAATTTTGGTGAAATGTGCGGGCCCCCCGAAGTGTCCCGTCGCTACAGGACGGGCAAGCACCGGCTCTGCTCGGGGCCCCCCAGCCAGCTCGGGGCCCCAAGCAATTGCTTGGTTTGCCGGTCCGGTAGCGACGGGCCTGGGGACTATACTGCACCAATGTGTGGGACTATACTGCACCTAATGTGGGGAACTATACTGCACCTAATGTGGGGGAACTATACTGCACCTAATGTGGGGGAACTATACTGCACCTAATGTGGGGAGAACTATACTGCACCTAATGTGGAGGGAACTATACTGCACCTAATGTGGGGAGAACTATACTGCACCTAATGTGGAGGGAACTATACTGCACCTAATGTGGGGGAACTATACTGCACCTAATGTGGGGGAACTATACTGCACCTAATGTGGGGGAACTATACTGCACCTAATGTGGGGGAACTATACTGCACCTAATGTGGGGAGAACTATACTGCACCTAATGTGGGGGAACTATACTGCACCTAATGTGGGGGAACTATACTGCACCTAATGTGGGGAGAACTATACTGCACCTAATGTGGGGAACTATACTGCACCTAATGTGGGGGAACTATACTGCACCTAATGTGGGGAGAACTATACTGCACCTAATGTGGGGGAACTATACTGCACCTAATGTGGGGAGAACTATACTGCACCTAATGTGGGGAGAACTATACTGCACCTAATGTGGGGAGAACTATACTGCACCTAATGTGGAGGGAACTATACTGCACCTAATGTGGAGGGAACTATACTGCACCTAATGTGGGGAACTATACTGCACCTAATGTGGGGAACTATACTGCACCTAATGTGGGGGAACTATACTGCACCTAATGTGGAGGGAACTATACTGCACCTAATGTGGGGGGAACTATACTGCACCTAATGTGGGGAACTATACTGCACCTAATGTGGGGGAACTATACTGCACCTAATGTGGGGGGAACTATACTGCACCTAATGTGGAGGGAACTATACTGCACCTAATGTGGGGGAACTATACTGCACCTAATGTGGAGGGAACTATACTGCACCTAATGTGGGGAACTATACTGCACCAATGTGGGGAGAACTATACTGCACCTAATGTGGGGGATCTATACTGCACCTAATGTGGGGAATTATACTGCACCTAATGTGGGGGACTATACTGCACCTAATGTGGGGAGAACTATACTGCACCTAATGTGGAGGGAACTATACTGCACCTAATGTGGGGAACTATACTGCACCAATGTGTGGGACTATACTGCACCTAATGTGGGGAACTATACTGCACCTAATGTGGGGGAGAACTATACTGCACCTAATGTGGGGGAACTATACTGCACCTAATGTGGGGGAACTATACTGCACCTAATGTGGGGAGAACTATACTGCACCTAATGTGGGGAGAACTAATACTGCACCTAATGTGGAGGGAACTATACTGCACCTAATGTGGAGGGAACTATACTGCACCTAATGTGGGGAACTATACTGCACCTAATGTGGGGAACTATACTGCACCTAATGTGGGGGAACTATACTGCACCTAATGTGGAGGGAACTATACTGCACCTAATGTGGGGGAACTATACTGCACCTAATGTGGAGGGAACTATACTGCACCTAATGTGGGGAACTATACTGCACCAATGTGGGGAGAACTATACTGCACCTAATGTGGGGGATCTATACTGCACCTAATGTGGGGAACTATACTGCACCTAATGTGGGGGACTATACTGCACCTAATGTGGGGAGAACTATACTGCACCTAATGTGGAGGGAACTATACTGCACCTAATGTGGGGAACTATACTGCACCAATGTGTGGGGACTATACTGCACCTAATGTGGGGGAACTATACTGCACCAATGTGGGGAGAACTATACTGCACCTAATGTGGGGGATCTATACTGCACCTAATGTGGGGGGAACTATACTGCACCTAATGTGGGGAGAACTATACTGCACCTAATGTGGAGGGAACTATACTGCACCTAATGTGGGGAGAACTATACTGCACCTAATGTGGGGAACTATACTGCACCTAATGTGGGGAACTATACTGCACCTAATGTGGGGGAACTATACTGCACCTAATGTGGGGAGAACTATACTGCACCTAATGTGGGGAGAACTATACTGCACCAATGTGTGGGACTACACTGCACCTAATGTGGGGGAACTATACTGCACCTAATGTGGGGGAGAACTATACTGCACCTAATGTGGGGAGAACTATACTGCACCTAATGTGGAGGGAACTTATACTGCACCTAATATGGGGAGAACTATACTGCACCTAATGTGGGGGAACTATACTGCACCTAATGTGAGGAACTATACTGCACCTAATGTGGGGGAACTATACTGCACCTAATGAGGGGGGGGATTATATACTGCACCTAATGTGGGGGGAACTATACTGCCAACCTAATGTGGGGAGCTATACTGCACCTAATGTGGAGGGAACTGTACTGCACCTAATGTGGAGAGCTATACTGTACCTAATGTGGGGAACTATACTGCACCTAATGTGGGGGCACTATACTGCACCTAATGAGGGGGGGGGGACTATATACCTCACCTAATGTGGGGGAACTATACTGTCAACCTAATGTGGGGAGCTATACTGTACCTAATGAGGGGGGGGGGGAGGACTATATATTGCACCTAATGTGGGGGAACTATACTGCACCTAATGAGGGGGGGATTATATACTGCACCTAATGTGGGGGAACTATACTGCCAACCTAATGTGGGGAGCTATACTGCACCTAATGTGGAGGGAACTGTACTGCACCTAATGTGGAGAGCTATACTGTACCTAATGTGGGGAACTATACTGCACCTAATGTGGGGGCACTATACTGCACCTAATGAGGGGGGGGGGACTATATACCTCACCTAATGTGGGGGAACTATACTGTCAACCTAATGTGGGGAGCTATACTGTACCTAATGAGGGGGGGGGGAGGACTATATATTGCACCTAATGTGGGGGAACTATACTGCCAACCTAATGTGGGGATCTATACTGCACCTAATGTGGAGGGAACTGTACTGCACCTAATGTGGAGAGCTATACTGCAACTAATGTGGAGAACTATACTGCACCTAATGTGGAGAACTATACTGCACCTAATGTGGGGAGAACTATACTGCACCTAATGTGGGGAGAACTATACTGCACCTAATGTGGGGAGAACTATACTGCACCTAATGTGGGGAGAACTATACTGCACCTAATGTGGGGGACTATACTGCACCTAATGTGGGGAGAACTATACTGCACCTAATGTGGGGGAACTATACTGTACCTAATATGGGGAGAACTATACTGCACCTGAAGTGGGGGAACTATACAGCCAACCTAATGTGGGGGAACTATACTGCACCTAATGTGGGGGACTGTACTGCACCCAATGTGGGGGACTATACTGCACCTAATGTGGGGAGAACTATACTGCACCTAATGTGAAGAGCTATACTGCACCTAATGTGGGGGAACTATACTGCACCTAATGTGGGGAACTACACTGCACCTAATGTGGGGGAACTATACTGCACCTAATGAGGGGGGACTATATACTGCACCTAATGTGGGGGAACTATACTGCCAACCTAATGTGGGGAGCTATACTGCACCTAATGTGGAGGGAACTGTACTGCACCTAATGTGGAGAGCTATACTGTACCTAATGTGGTGAACTATACTGCATCTAATGTGCGGGAACTATACTGCACCTAATGAGGGGGGGGGTGGGGATTATATACTGCACCTAATGTGGGGGAACTATAATGCCAGCCTAATGTGGAGAGCTATACTGCACCTAATGTGCAGGGAACTGTACTGCACCTAATGTGGAGAGCTATACTGTACCTAATGTGGGGAACTATACTGCACCTAATGTGGGGGCACTATACTGCACCTAATGAGGGGGGGGGGACTATATACTGCACCTAATGTGGGGGAACTATACTGTCAACCTAATGTGGGGAGCTATACTGTACCTAATGAGGGGGGGGGGGAGGACTATATATTGCACCTAATGTGGGGGAACTATACTGCCAACCTAATGTGGGGATCTATACTGCACCTAATGTGGAGGGAACTGTACTGCACCTAATGTGGAGAGCTATACTGCAACTAATGTGGAGAACTATACTGCACCTAATGTGGAGAACTATACTGCACCTAATGTGGGGAGAACTATACTGCACCTAATGTGGGGAGAACTATACTGCACCTAATGTGGGGAGAACTATACTGCACCTAATGTGGGGGACTATACTGCACCTAATGTGGGGAGAACTATACTGCACCTAATGTGGGGGAACTATACTGTACCTAATATGGGGAGAACTATACTGCACCTGAAGTGGGGGAACTATACAGCCAACCTAATGTGGGGGAACTATACTGCACCTAATGTGGGGGACTGTACTGCACCCAATGTGGGGGACTATACTGCACCTAATGTGGGGAGAACTATACTGCAACTAATGTGAAGAGCTATACTGCACCTAATGTGGGGGAACTATACTGCACCTAATGTGGGGAACTATACTGCACCTAATGTGGGGAACTACACTGCACCTAATGTGGGGGAACTATACTGCACCTAATGAGGGGGGACTATATACTGCACCTAATGTGGGGGAACTATACTGCCAACCTAATGTGGGGAGCTATACTGCACCTAATGTGGAGGGAACTGTACTGCACCTAATGTGGAGAGCTATACTGTACCTAATGTGGTGAACTATACTGCATCTAATGTGCGGGAACTATACTGCACCTAATGAGGGGGGGGGATTATATACTGCACCTAATGTGGGGGAACTATAATGCCAGCCTAATGTGGAGAGCTATACTGCACCTAATGTGCAGGGAACTGTACTGCACCTAATGTGGAGAGCTATACTGCACCTAATGTGGAGAGCTATACTGCACCTAGTGTGGGGAGAACTATACTGCACCTAATGTGGGGAGAACTATACTGCACCTAATGTGGGGAGAACTATACTGCACCTAATGTGGGGAGAACTATACTGCACCTAATGTGGGGAGAACTATACTGCACCTAATGTGGGGAGAACTATACTGCACCTAATGTGGGGAGAACTATACTGCACCTAATGTGGGGAGAACTATACTGCACCTAATGTGGGGGAACTATACTGTATCTAATGTGGGGAGAACTATACTGCACGTGAAGTGGGGGAACTATACTGCACCTAATGTGGGGAGAACTATACTGCACCTAATGTGGGGAACTATACTGCACTTAATGTGGGGAACTATACTGCACCTAATGTGGAGAGCTATACTGCACCTAATGTGGGGAGAACTATACTGCACCTAATGTGGGGGAACTATACTGCACCTAATGTGGGGAGAACTATACTGCACCTAATGTGGGGAGAACTATACTGCACCTAATGTGGGGAGAACTATACTGCACCTAATGTGGCGGACTATACTGCACCTAATGTGGGGGAACTATACTGTACCTAATGTGGTTAGAACTATACTGCACCTAAAGTGGGGGAACTATACAGCACCTGAAGTGGGGGAACTATACTGCACCTTATGTGGGGGACTATACTGCACCTAATGTGGGGGACTATACTGCACCTAATGTGGGGGACTATACTGCACCTAATGTGGGGGACTATACTGCACCTAATGTGGGGGAACGATACTGCACCTAATGTGGGGAGAACTATACTGCACCTGAAGTGGGGGAACTATACTGCACCTAATGTGGGGAGAACTATACTGCACCTAATGAGGGGGACTATACTGCACCTAATGTGGGGGAACTATACTGCACCTAATGTGGGGTAACTATACTGCACACCTAATGTGGGGGAGCTATACTCTTTACCTAATGTGGGGGGAACTATACAAAAATATAAAATTGTACTATTTTGATCCCTATAACTCTTATTTTTCTGTATATGGGGATGTGAGGGTAATTTTTTGCGCTGTGATTTGTAGTTTTTATCGGTACCATTTTTGTTTTGATGGGACTTTTCAATAGCTTTTTAGATATTTTTTTTATAGTATTTGAAGTGACCAAAATTGTTCAAATCTAGTTAGTGCACTACTATGACTTTTGGGGCCCCACTTTTGATTTTGCCTAAGGCCATGCTAAGCCTAAAACCGGCCCTGATTATAAGGGAGTGTTGTGCCATTTTACTTTTTGAATTTGTGGTGGACTATGATCAGGTCTTGGTCGCTGACACCACTTTATTGAAAAATTTGGCAAAGTACTGGTGTATTCCTTCTGTGATATATATATATATATGTATAGCCACGCAAAGTGATACGCCTGTGCTCGGTGGCTGTTTGCCGGCACAATGACACAATGCTGTGGGGCTGGTATACAGTAATTTCCAGGGCTGGATTTCATCCCCAGTCCGGCCCTGTCCCAAGGATAGGGGATAAGTTTCAGATTGCGGGGGTCCGACCGCTGGGGGGCCCCGTGATCTCCTGTACGGGGCCCTGGCTCGCTGGCCAGATAGCGCAGGTTGACCGCCAGATGAAGGGGCAGCCGACACGCCCCCTCAAAAAAAGCGCTATAGCAGAGCCAGAAATTGCCAAAGGCAGCGCTGCATCAGTCCCCCAAAAAATGTGAGTTCCTGGATTTAAATATCTATATTCAGGATGGCTGTTCGCATACTGCCAACTATTTTAAGGAGGTGGATGCAAACAGATACCTCGACTTTAACAGTTGCCATCTTAAATAATGGAAGAAGAACATTCCATTCGGTCAAATGAAAAGAATCCGAAGGAATTGTTCTTCCACACAAAAATACCTACAACAACTAGAGAACCTGGAGGATCGTTTTAAACAAAAAGGGTATCCCAAACCCCTTATACAAGGAGCACGCCAGAGAGTGGACGAATTAGAACAAAGTGCATGCTTGAAAAATAATAAACAGGGTAATGCAGAGGGGGGTTATAATGATGAATTTGATTCTGTTTTTCTAACTAGGTATTACACTTCACACACCAATATTTTTTTATAATTTTTTTTTATTTTTTTTTTGTATAGGTAATATCACCAGCTCATATTATTGTGTCATGATTACTGGCACCATATGTAGTCCCCCAGTTATTCTTCTTTAGATGTTTTCCGTGTCCTGTGCAGTATCTCTCCCAGAAGTCCACTTGATGGCCCCCGTGGTGGTCTACACCCCGAAGTCATCAATTTTTACTCTAAGAGAGAGTGTGCAGCTGTTTCTGGAGACGGTCAACAATAACCTCTGCATGGTGGAATAATAGGTCACGATGTTTATCAGGATCAGTAGAAGCATCACCCACTCGATGATTATGATGGGGATTTCACGGATCTCGTCCCAGTCTTCATCATTATGGAATAATTCCTTTAATGTTTCATATCCAAAATAGAAAACTACACAGACAAAAGTCAGGCCACAGCAGGTGCATCTACTATGGTGGATGACTTTTTTTGCTCCTGGTAATTTATACATCTGGATGGACTGCCCAAGGTAGTATAAGGCTTCACATGTAATGGAAATTATCGTGCTGACAAAGTGTATCCTGGGATATTCTTCGGGGGACAATACATGCATAACAGCTGTGGAAAAACAGGAGGCCCACACAATGGCCAGCAGGATCCTCTGGATCAGGACCTGATGACCCCTGAACTCTTCAGTATGCATAACCATATACTTATAAATAAGAAAGGTTAGTACCAAAGTGCCAATGGACGTCCCTATAAATCCAATTCTGAATAATATGCTTTCGGGAAAGACATTTCCCACGTCACTGTGAAGGAAAAGAAACCAATGTTATTATGGATATTTCCTCACTCCCAACCCATGAAATAAGAATCATGTGCTTGTTTATCTTACCTGATGCTCATCAGTGGCGAGGCTGCATGGCCGAGGACGACCGTCATGATGTAGCTGGTGGCAAGCCAGGCCGCACACCAAAACGCCAACAGGAGGGGGACGAACCCCAGTCCTTTTAGCTCCATTTCAGACAAGTAGAAAAAGAAGACGCTAATCTCACTATTCTCACTAATCGCACTGGAACAGACTGAAGGCTCGGGCGGCTGTCAGTGGGATGTCAGGCCTCCAGCTGTCTATGACATCACATGTGACATGTCAGAATGACTGCTTGTTTCTTTGAGCTGCCATGATTTAGTATCTGCTATAGACAGAACCTGATGTTTTTACTATGGACCTTACAGACCTCAGAACCCAAGTAATTAGTGCAGGGGCTCCATTTTGATCATCTCATATTTCACATTATTTGAGTTCCAGGGCTCAGATACATTTGCACCCTCTATAGCAGTGGTCTTCAAGCTGTGAACCCCCAACCGCTGCAGAACCACAACTCCCAGCATGCCCAGACAGCAACTTTGCATAAGGAAATAGTCTAATTAAACTTTTCTTATATATAGAATCCCTGAAATCTCCAATCTCTCCTTTTATTGCTTTATGATCTGTGTTACTTATTTGTAAAAAACAATGTTTGTGATTGTCTTCCCCCCACACACTTATGGGCTATCTCTTCAAACGACTTTATTTGACCTAAAGCGTATAATTGATTTACATAAATAAGCCCCTTTTCATCCAAAAGAGTGAATCTTTAATTTTAAGGAACTCTTTAAGTGCTTTATTCGACCATAATGAAGTAAAGTCAAAACTCCATGTGATTTAAAAAATAAATTTAAGTTCCCCCCATACTTAATTATCTAGATATGCATGGGTGTAGTGAGTATCCCAGCTTCCAAAACGCACACCAAAACGCCAACAGGAGGGGGACGAACCCCAGTCCTTTTAGCTCCATTTCAGACAAGTAGAAAAAGAAGACGCTAATCTCACTATTCTCACTAATCGCACTGGAACAGACTGAAGGCTCGGGCGGCTGTCAGTGGGATGTCAGGCCTCCAGCTGTCTATGACATCACATGTGACATGTCAGAATGACTGCTTGTTTCTTTGAGCTGCCATGATTTAGTATCTGCTATAGACAGAACCTGATGTTTTTACTATGGACCTTACAGACCTCAGAACCCAAGTAATTAGTGCAGGGGCTCCATTTTGATCATCTCATATTTCACATTATTTGAGTTCCAGGGCTCAGATACATTTGCACCCTCTATAGCAGTGGTCTTCAAGCTGTGAACCCCCAACCGCTGCAGAACCACAACTCCCAGCATGCCCAGACAGCAACTTTGCATAAGGAAATAGTCTAATTAAACTTTTCTTATATATAGAATCCCTGAAATCTCCAATCTCTCCTTTTATTGCTTTATGATCTGTGTTACTTATTTGTAAAAAACAATGTTTGTGATTGTCTTCCCCCCACACACTTATGGGCTATCTCTTCAAACGACTTTATTTGACCTAAAGCGTATAATTGATTTACATAAATAAGCCCCTTTTCATCCAAAAGAGTGAATCTTTAATTTTAAGGAACTCTTTAAGTGCTTTATTCGACCATAATGAAGTAAAGTCAAAACTCCATGTGATTTAAAAAATAAATTTAAGTTCCCCCCATACTTAATTATCTAGATATGCATGGGTGTAGTGAGTATCCCAGCTTCCAAAATCTCAAAAATATCCTTCATTTTTCAGAGGCTTTTTCAAAAATGAAAGAAGCGATCTGATTGGTTGCTATGGGCAACTCAGAAACTTTTCCTCTGGGCAGGTTTTGATAAATCTCCCTCTATGGGGGAGATTCATTAAGACCAGTGTAGAGGAAGAGTTGTGCAGTTGCCCATAGCAACCAGATTGCTTCTTTCATTTTTCACAATGCCTTTGCAAAATGAAAGAAGCGATCTGATTGGTTGCTATGGGCAACTCAGCATATTTTCCTGGAAAAGTTTCTGAGTTGCCCATAGCAACCAATCAGATTACTTCCTTCATTTTTCAGAGACTTTTTCAAAAATGAAAGAAGCGATCTGATTGGTTGCTATGGGCAACTCAGCAGCTTTCCCCATAGACCACAATGGGCCTACTGGTTTCAATGGGCAAAAAATCAGAGTTAATGCACTAGACACAGTTCTCTATACCATTAACCCCTTCCCGACCTATGACATACCTGTACGTCATGGGTGGCAAGGTGTTCCCGACCCATGACATACAGGTACGTCATGAACATTTTTGCCGCTACTCGCGGCATCCCGCAGCGCCCGGTAAGATGGTGGCTATCACTGATAGCCAGCCATCTTACCATGCGACCACGGGGGGTTTCATCCCCCACCCCCCCCCCCAGCGATCGCTGCTATCAGCTGGTCAACTCTGACTAGCTAATAGCAGCGTTTCGCTATCAGAATATTTAGCAGCGCGGTGTGTAAGTCCCGATCACGGGGATCGGGACACACACCGCTCTGCTAAGTGTCCCTTACCCATCCCCCGGCATCACTTACCCGACCATGCGGTGTCCCGAGTGGTCCCGTTGCGAGCGACGTCCTCCAGGCGGTCCCGGCGGCGCTGCGTCCCGGCGGCGCAGGTTGACCGCCAGATGAAGGGGCAGCCGACACGCCCCCTCAAAAAAAGCGCTATAGCAGAGCCAGAAATTGCCAAAGGCAGCGCTGCATCAGTCCCCCAAAAAATGTGAGTTCCTGGATTTAAATATCTATATTCAGGATGGCTGTTCGCATACTGCCAACTATTTTAAGGAGGTGAATGCAAACAGATACCTCGACTTTAACAGTTGCCATCTTAAATAATGGAAGAAGAACATTCCATTAGGTCAAATGAAAAGAATCCGAAGGAATTGTTCTTCCACACAAAAATACCTACAACAACTAGAGAACCTGGAGGATCGTTTTAAACAAAAAGGGTATCCCAAACCCCTTATACAAGGAGCACGCCAGAGAGTGGACGAATTAGAACAAAGTGCTTGCTTGAAAAATAATAAACAGGGTAATGCAGAGGGGGGTTATAATGATGAATTTGATTCTGTTTTTCTAACTAGGTATTACACTTCACACACCAATATTTTTTTATAATTTTTTTTTATTTTTTTTTTGTATAGGTAATATCACCAGCTCATATTATTGTGTCATGATTACTGGCACCATATGTAGTCCCCCAGTTATTCTTCTTTAGATGTTTTCCGTGTCCTGTGCAGTATCTCTCCCAGAAGTCCACTTGATGGCCCCCGTGGTGGTCTACACCCCGAAGTCATCAATTTTTACTCTAAGAGAGAGTGTGCAGCTGTTTCTGGAGACGGTCAACAATAACCTCTGCATGGTGGAATAATAGGTCACGATGTTTATCAGGATCAGTAGAAGCATCACCCACTCGATGATTATGATGGGGATTTCACGGATCTCGTCCCAGTCTTCATCATTATGGAATAATTCCTTTAATGTTTCATATCCAAAATAGAAAACTACACAGACAAAAGTCAGGCCACAGCAGGTGCATCTACTATGGTGGATGACTTTTTTTGCTCCTGGTAATTTATACATCTGGATGGACTGCCCAAGGTAGTATAAGGCTTCACATGTAATGGAAATTATCGTGCTGACAAAGTGTATCCTGGGATATTCTTCGGGGGACAATACATGCATAACAGCTGTGGAAAAACAGGAGGCCCACACAATGGCCAGCAGGATCCTCTGGATCAGGACCTGATGACCCCTGAACTCTTCAGTATGCATAACCATATACTTATAAATAAGAAAGGTTAGTACCAAAGTGCCAATGGACGTCCCTATAAATCCAATTCTGAATAATATGCTTTCGGGAAAGACATTTCCCACGTCACTGTGAAGGAAAAGAAACCAATGTTATTATGGATATTTCCTCACTCCCAACCCATGAAATAAGAATCATGTGCTTGTTTATCTTACCTGATGCTCATCAGTGGCGAGGCTGCATGGCCGAGGACGACCGTCATGATGTAGCTGGTGGCAAGCCAGGCCGCACACCAAAACGCCAACAGGAGGGGGACGAACCCCAGTCCTTTTAGCTCCATTTCAGACAAGTAGAAAAAGAAGACGCTAATCTCACTATTCTCACTAATCGCACTGGAACAGACTGAAGGCTCGGGCGGCTGTCAGTGGGATGTCAGGCCTCCAGCTGTCTATGACATCACATGTGACATGTCAGAATGACTGCTTGTTTCTTTGAGCTGCCATGATTTAGTATCTGCTATAGACAGAACCTGATGTTTTTACTATGGACCTTACAGACCTCAGAACCCAAGTAATTAGTGCAGGGGCTCCATTTTGATCATCTCATATTTCACATTATTTGAGTTCCAGGGCTCAGATACATTTGCACCCTCTATAGCAGTGGTCTTCAAGCTGTGAACCCCCAACCGCTGCAGAACCACAACTCCCAGCATGCCCAGACAGCAACTTTGCATAAGGAAATAGTCTAATTAAACTTTTCTTATATATAGAATCCCTGAAATCTCCAATCTCTCCTTTTATTGCTTTATGATCTGTGTTACTTATTTGTAAAAAACAATGTTTCTGATTGTCTTCCCCCCACACACTTATGGGCTATCTCTTCAAACGACTTTATTTGACCTAAAGCGTATAATTGATTTACATAAATAAGCCCCTTTTCATCCAAAAGAGTGAATCTTTAATTTTAAGGAACTCTTTAAGTGCTTTATTCGACCATAATGAAGTAAAGTCAAAACTCCATGTGATTTAAAAAATAAATTTAAGTTCCCCCCATACTTAATTATCTAGATATGCATGGGTGTAGTGAGTATCCCAGCTTCCAAAATCTCAAAAATATCCTTCATTTTTCAGAGGCTTTTTCAAAAATGAAAGAAGCGATCTGATTGGTTGCTATGGGCAACTCAGAAACTTTTCCTCTGGGCAGGTTTTGATAAATCTCCCTCTATGGGGGAGATTCATTAAGACCAGTGTAGAGGAAGAGTTGTGCAGTTGCCCATAGCAACCAGATTGCTTCTTTCATTTTTCACAATGCCTTTGCAAAATGAAAGAAGCGATCTGATTGGTTGCTATGGGCAACTCAGCATATTTTCCTGGAAAAGTTTCTGAGTTGCCCATAGCAACCAATCAGATTACTTCCTTCATTTTTCAGAGACTTTTTCAAAAATGAAAGAAGCGATCTGATTGGTTGCTATGGGCAACTCAGCAGCTTTCCCCATAGACCACAATGGGCCTACTGGTTTCAATGGGCAAAAAATCAGAGTTAATGCACTAGACACAGTTCTCTATACCATTAACCCCTTCCCGACCTATGACATACCTGTACGTCATGGGTGGCAAGGTGTTCCCGACCCATGACATACAGGTACGTCATGAACATTTTTGCCGCTACTCGCGGCATCCCGCAGCGCCCGGTAAGATGGTGGCTATCACTGATAGCCAGCCATCTTACCATGCGACCACGGGGGGTTTCATCCCCCACCCCCCCCCCCAGCGATCGCTGCTATCAGCTGGTCAACTCTGACTAGCTAATAGCAGCGTTTCGCTATCAGAATATTTAGCAGCGCGGTGTGTAAGTCCCGATCACGGGGATCGGGACACACACCGCTCTGCTAAGTGTCCCTTACCCATCCCCCGGCATCACTTACCCGACCATGCGGTGTCCCGAGTGGTCCCGTTGCGAGCGACGTCCTCCAGGCGGTCCCGGCGGCGCTGCGTCCCGGCGGCGCAGGTTGACCGCCAGATGAAGGGGCAGCCGACACGCCCCCTCAAAAAAAGCGCTATAGCAGAGCCAGAAATTGCCAAAGGCAGCGCTGCATCAGTCCCCCAAAAAATGTGAGTTCCTGGATTTAAATATCTATATTCAGGATGGCTGTTCGCATACTGCCAACTATTTTAAGGAGGTGAATGCAAACAGATACCTCGACTTTAACAGTTGCCATCTTAAATAATGGAAGAAGAACATTCCATTCGGTCAAATGAAAAGAATCCGAAGGAATTGTTCTTCCACACAAAAATACCTACAACAACTAGAGAACCTGGAGGATCGTTTTAAACAAAAAGGGTATCCCAAACCCCTTATACAAGGAGCACGCCAGAGAGTGGACGAATTAGAACAAAGTGCTTGCTTGAAAAATAATAAACAGGGTAATGCAGAGGGGGGTTATAATGATGAATTTGATTCTGTTTTTCTAACTAGGTATTACACTTCACACACCAATATTTTTTTATAATTTTTTTTTTTTTTGTATAGGTAATATCACCAGCTCATATTATTGTGTCATGATTACTGGCACCATATGTAGTCCCCCAGTTATTCTTCTTTAGATGTTTTCCGTGTCCTGTGCAGTATCTCTCCCAGAAGTCCACTTGATGGCCCCCGTGGTGGTCTACACCCCGAAGTCATCAATTTTTACTCTAAGAGAGAGTGTGCAGCTGTTTCTGGAGACGGTCAACAATAACCTCTGCATGGTGGAATAATAGGTCACGATGTTTATCAGGATCAGTAGAAGCATCACCCACTCGATGATTATGATGGGGATTTCACGGATCTCGTCCCAGTCTTCATCATTATGGAATAATTCCTTTAATGTTTCATATCCAAAATAGAAAACTACACAGACAAAAGTCAGGCCACAGCAGGTGCATCTACTATGGTGGATGACTTTTTTTGCTCCTGGTAATTTATACATCTGGATGGACTGCCCAAGGTAGTATAAGGCTTCACATGTAATGGAAATTATCGTGCTGACAAAGTGTATCCTGGGATATTCTTCGGGGGACAATACATGCATAACAGCTGTGGAAAAACAGGAGGCCCACACAATGGCCAGCAGGATCCTCTGGATCAGGACCTGATGACCCCTGAACTCTTCAGTATGCATAACCATATACTTATAAATAAGAAAGGTTAGTACCAAAGTGCCAATGGACGTCCCTATAAATCCAATTCTGAATAATATGCTTTCGGGAAAGACATTTCCCACGTCACTGTGAAGGAAAAGAAACCAATGTTATTATGGATATTTCCTCACTCCCAACCCATGAAATAAGAATCATTTGCTTGTTTATCTTACCTGATGCTCATCAGTGGCGAGGCTGCATGGCCGAGGACGACCGTCATGATGTAGCTGGTGGCAAGCCAGGCCGCACACCAAAACGCCAACAGGAGGGGGACGAACCCCAGTCCTTTTAGCTCCATTTCAGACAAGTAGAAAAAGAAGACGCTAATCTCACTATTCTCACTAATCGCACTGGAACAGACTGAAGGCTCGGGCGGCTGTCAGTGGGATGTCAGGCCTCCAGCTGTCTATGACATCACATGTGACATGTCAGAATGACTGCTTGTTTCTTTGAGCTGCCATGATTTAGTATCTGCTATAGACAGAACCTGATGTTTTTACTATGGACCTTACAGACCTCAGAACCCAAGTAATTAGTGCAGGGGCTCCATTTTGATCATCTCATATTTCACATTATTTGAGTTCCAGGGCTCAGATACATTTGCACCCTCTATAGCAGTGGTCTTCAAGCTGTGAACCCCCAACCGCTGCAGAACCACAACTCCCAGCATGCCCAGACAGCAACTTTGCATAAGGAAATAGTCTAATTAAACTTTTCTTATATATAGAATCCCTGAAATCTCCAATCTCTCCTTTTATTGCTTTATGATCTGTGTTACTTATTTGTAAAAAACAATGTTTGTGATTGTCTTCCCCCCACACACTTATGGGCTATCTCTTCAAACGACTTTATTTGACCTAAAGCGTATAATTGATTTACATAAATAAGCCCCTTTTCATCCAAAAGAGTGAATCTTTAATTTTAAGGAACTCTTTAAGTGCTTTATTCGACCATAATGAAGTAAAGTCAAAACTCCATGTGATTTAAAAAATAAATTTAAGTTCCCCCCATACTTAATTATCTAGATATGCATGGGTGTAGTGAGTATCCCAGCTTCCAAAATCTCAAAAATATCCTTCATTTTTCAGAGGCTTTTTCAAAAATGAAAGAAGCGATCTGATTGGTTGCTATGGGCAACTCAGAAACTTTTCCTCTGGGCAGGTTTTGATAAATCTCCCTCTATGGGGGAGATTCATTAAGACCAGTGTAGAGGAAGAGTTGTGCAGTTGCCCATAGCAACCAGATTGCTTCTTTCATTTTTCACAATGCCTTTGCAAAATGAAAGAAGCGATCTGATTGGTTGCTATGGGCAACTCAGCATATTTTCCTGGAAAAGTTTCTGAGTTGCCCATAGCAACCAATCAGATTACTTCCTTCATTTTTCAGAGACTTTTTCAAAAATGAAAGAAGCGATCTGATTGGTTGCTATGGGCAACTCAGCAGCTTTCCCCATAGACCACAATGGGCCTACTGGTTTCAATGGGCAAAAAATCAGAGTTAATGCACTAGACACAGTTCTCTATACCATTAACCCCTTCCCGACCTATGACATACCTGTACGTCATGGGTGGCAAGGTGTTCCCGACCCATGACATACAGGTACGTCATGAACATTTTTGCCGCTACTCGCGGCATCCCGCAGTGCCCGGTAAGATGGTGGCTATCACTGATAGCCAGCCATCTTACCATGCGACCACGGGGGGTTTCATCCCCCACCCCCCCCCCCCAGCGATCGCTGCTATCAGCTGGTCAACTCTGACTAGCTAATAGCAGCGTTTCGCTATCAGAATATTTAGCAGCGCGGTGTGTAAGTCCCGATCACGGGGATCGGGACACACACCGCTCTGCTAAGTGTCCCTTACCCATCCCCCGGCATCACTTACCCGACCATGCGGTGTCCCGAGTGGTCCCGTTGCGAGCGACGTCCTCCAGGCGGTCCCGGCGGCGCTGCGTCCCGGCGGCGCAGGTTGACCGCCAGATGAAGGGGCAGCCGACACGCCCCCTCAAAAAAAGCGCTATAGCAGAGCCAGAAATTGCCAAAGGCAGCGCTGCATCAGTCCCCCAAAAAATGTGAGTTCCTGGATTTAAATATCTATATTCAGGATGGCTGTTCGCATACTGCCAACTATTTTAAGGAGGTGAATGCAAACAGATACCTCGACTTTAACAGTTGCCATCTTAAATAATGGAAGAAGAACATTCCATTCGGTCAAATGAAAAGAATCCGAAGGAATTGTTCTTCCACACAAAAATACCTACAACAACTAGAGAACCTGGAGGATCGTTTTAAACAAAAAGGGTATCCCAAACCCCTTATACAAGGAGCACGCCAGAGAGTGGACGAATTAGAACAAAGTGCTTGCTTGAAAAATAATAAACAGGGTAATGCAGAGGGGGGTTATAATGATGAATTTGATTCTGTTTTTCTAACTAGGTATTACACTTCACACACCAATATTTTTTTATAATTTTTTTTTTTTTTTTTTTTTGTATAGGTAATATCACCAGCTCATATTATTGTGTCATGATTACTGGCACCATATGTAGTCCCCCAGTTATTCTTCTTTAGATGTTTTCCGTGTCCTGTGCAGTATCTCTCCCAGAAGTCCACTTGATGGCCCCCGTGGTGGTCTACACCCCGAAGTCATCAATTTTTACTCTAAGAGAGAGTGTGCAGCTGTTTCTGGAGACGGTCAACAATAACCTCTGCATGGTGGAATAATAGGTCACGATGTTTATCAGGATCAGTAGAAGCATCACCCACTCGATGATTATGATGGGGATTTCACGGATCTCGTCCCAGTCTTCATCATTATGGAATAATTCCTTTAATGTTTCATATCCAAAATAGAAAACTACACAGACAAAAGTCAGGCCACAGCAGGTGCATCTACTATGGTGGATGACTTTTTTTGCTCCTGGTAATTTATACATCTGGATGGACTGCCCAAGGTAGTATAAGGCTTCACATGTAATGGAAATTATCGTGCTGACAAAGTGTATCCTGGGATATTCTTCGGGGGACAATACATGCATAACAGCTGTGGAAAAACAGGAGGCCCACACAATGGCCAGCAGGATCCTCTGGATCAGGACCTGATGACCCCTGAACTCTTCAGTATGCATAACCATATACTTATAAATAAGAAAGGTTAGTACCAAAGTGCCAATGGACGTCCCTATAAATCCAATTCTGAATAATATGCTTTCGGGAAAGACATTTCCCACGTCACTGTGAAGGAAAAGAAACCAATGTTATTATGGATATTTCCTCACTCCCAACCCATGAAATAAGAATCATTTGCTTGTTTATCTTACCTGATGCTCATCAGTGGCGAGGCTGCATGGCCGAGGACGACCGTCATGATGTAGCTGGTGGCAAGCCAGGCCGCACACCAAAACGCCAACAGGAGGGGGACGAACCCCAGTCCTTTTAGCTCCATTTCAGACAAGTAGAAAAAGAAGACGCTAATCTCACTATTCTCACTAATCGCACTGGAACAGACTGAAGGCTCGGGCGGCTGTCAGTGGGATGTCAGGCCTCCAGCTGTCTATGACATCACATGTGACATGTCAGAATGACTGCTTGTTTCTTTGAGCTGCCATGATTTAGTATCTGCTATAGACAGAACCTGATGTTTTTACTATGGACCTTACAGACCTCAGAACCCAAGTAATTAGTGCAGGGGCTCCATTTTGATCATCTCATATTTCACATTATTTGAGTTCCAGGGCTCAGATACATTTGCACCCTCTATAGCAGTGGTCTTCAAGCTGTGAACCCCCAACCGCTGCAGAACCACAACTCCCAGCATGCCCAGACAGCAACTTTGCATAAGGAAATAGTCTAATTAAACTTTTCTTATATATAGAATCCCTGAAATCTCCAATCTCTCCTTTTATTGCTTTATGATCTGTGTTACTTATTTGTAAAAAACAATGTTTGTGATTGTCTTCCCCCCACACACTTATGGGCTATCTCTTCAAACGACTTTATTTGACCTAAAGCGTATAATTGATTTACATAAATAAGCCCCTTTTCATCCAAAAGAGTGAATCTTTAATTTTAAGGAACTCTTTAAGTGCTTTATTCGACCATAATGAAGTAAAGTCAAAACTCCATGTGATTTAAAAAATAAATTTAAGTTCCCCCCATACTTAATTATCTAGATATGCATGGGTGTAGTGAGTATCCCAGCTTCCAAAATCTCAAAAATATCCTTCATTTTTCAGAGGCTTTTTCAAAAATGAAAGAAGCGATCTGATTGGTTGCTATGGGCAACTCAGAAACTTTTCCTCTGGGCAGGTTTTGATAAATCTCCCTCTATGGGGGAGATTCATTAAGACCAGTGTAGAGGAAGAGTTGTGCAGTTGCCCATAGCAACCAGATTGCTTCTTTCATTTTTCACAATGCCTTTGCAAAATGAAAGAAGCGATCTGATTGGTTGCTATGGGCAACTCAGCATATTTTCCTGGAAAAGTTTCTGAGTTGCCCATAGCAACCAATCAGATTACTTCCTTCATTTTTCAGAGACTTTTTCAAAAATGAAAGAAGCGATCTGATTGGTTGCTATGGGCAACTCAGCAGCTTTCCCCATAGACCACAATGGGCCTACTGGTTTCAATGGGCAAAAAATCAGAGTTAATGCACTAGACACAGTTCTCTATACCATTAACCCCTTCCCGACCTATGACATACCTGTACGTCATGGGTGGCAAGGTGTTCCCGACCCATGACATACAGGTACGTCATGAACATTTTTGCCGCTACTCGCGGCATCCCGCAGCGCCCGGTAAGATGGTGGCTATCACTGATAGCCAGCCATCTTACCATGCGACCACGGGGGGTTTCATCCCCCACCCCCCCCCCCCAGCGATCGCTGCTATCAGCTGGTCAACTCTGACTAGCTAATAGCAGCGTTTCGCTATCAGAATATTTAGCAGCGCGGTGTGTAAGTCCCGATCACGGGGATCGGGACACACACCGCTCTGCTAAGTGTCCCTTACCCATCCCCCGGCATCACTTACCCGACCATGCGCTGTCCCGAGTGGTCCCGTTGCGAGCGACGTCCTCCAGGCGGTCCCAGCGGCGCTGCGTCCCGGCGGCGCAGGTTGACCGCCAGATGAAGGGGCAGCCGACACGCCCCCTCAAAAAAAGCGCTATAGCAGAGCCAGAAATTGCCAAAGGCAGCGCTGCATCAGTCCCCCAAAAAATGTGAGTTCCTGGATTTAAATATCTATATTCAGGATGGCTGTTCGCATACTGCCAACTATTTTAAGGAGGTGAATGCAAACAGATACCTCGACTTTAACAGTTGCCATCTTAAATAATGGAAGAAGAACATTCCATTCGGTCAAATGAAAAGAATCCGAAGGAATTGTTCTTCCACACAAAAATACCTACAACAACTAGAGAACCTGGAGGATCGTTTTAAACAAAAAGGGTATCCCAAACCCCTTATACAAGGAGCACGCCAGAGAGTGGACGAATTAGAACAAAGTGCTTGCTTGAAAAATAATAAACAGGGTAATGCAGAGGGGGGTTATAATGATGAATTTGATTCTGTTTTTCTAACTAGGTATTACACTTCACACACCAATATTTTTTTATAATTTTTTTTTTTTTGTATAGGTAATATCACCAGCTCATATTATTGTGTCATGATTACTGGCACCATATGTAGTCCCCCAGTTATTCTTCTTTAGATGTTTTCCGTGTCCTGTGCAGTATCTCTCCCAGAAGTCCACTTGATGGCCCCCGTGGTGGTCTACACCCCGAAGTCATCAATTTTTACTCTAAGAGAGAGTGTGCAGCTGTTTCTGGAGACGGTCAACAATAACCTCTGCATGGTGGAATAATAGGTCACGATGTTTATCAGGATCAGTAGAAGCATCACCCACTCGATGATTATGATGGGGATTTCACGGATCTCGTCCCAGTCTTCATCATTATGGAATAATTCCTTTAATGTTTCATATCCAAAATAGAAAACTACACAGACAAAAGTCAGGCCACAGCAGGTGCATCTACTATGGTGGATGACTTTTTTTGCTCCTGGTAATTTATACATCTGGATGGACTGCCCAAGGTAGTATAAGGCTTCACATGTAATGGAAATTATCGTGCTGACAAAGTGTATCCTGGGATATTCTTCGGGGGACAATACATGCATAACAGCTGTGGAAAAACAGGAGGCCCACACAATGGCCAGCAGGATCCTCTGGATCAGGACCTGATGACCCCTGAACTCTTCAGTATGCATAACCATATACTTATAAATAAGAAAGGTTAGTACCAAAGTGCCAATGGACGTCCCTATAAATCCAATTCTGAATAATATGCTTTCGGGAAAGACATTTCCCACGTCACTGTGAAGGAAAAGAAACCAATGTTATTATGGATATTTCCTCACTCCCAACCCATGAAATAAGAATCATTTGCTTGTTTATCTTACCTGATGCTCATCAGTGGCGAGGCTGCATGGCCGAGGACGACCGTCATGATGTAGCTGGTGGCAAGCCAGGCCGCACACCAAAACGCCAACAGGAGGGGGACGAACCCCAGTCCTTTTAGCTCCATTTCAGACAAGTAGAAAAAGAAGACGCTAATCTCACTATTCTCACTAATCGCACTGGAACAGACTGAAGGCTCGGGCGGCTGTCAGTGGGATGTCAGGCCTCCAGCTGTCTATGACATCACATGTGACATGTCAGAATGACTGCTTGTTTCTTTGAGCTGCCATGATTTAGTATCTGCTATAGACAGAACCTGATGTTTTTACTATGGACCTTACAGACCTCAGAACCCAAGTAATTAGTGCAGGGGCTCCATTTTGATCATCTCATATTTCACATTATTTGAGTTCCAGGGCTCAGATACATTTGCACCCTCTATAGCAGTGGTCTTCAAGCTGTGAACCCCCAACCGCTGCAGAACCACAACTCCCAGCATGCCCAGACAGCAACTTTGCATAAGGAAATAGTCTAATTAAACTTTTCTTATATATAGAATCCCTGAAATCTCCAATCTCTCCTTTTATTGCTTTATGATCTGTGTTACTTATTTGTAAAAAACAATGTTTGTGATTGTCTTCCCCCCACACACTTATGGGCTATCTCTTCAAACGACTTTATTTGACCTAAAGCGTATAATTGATTTACATAAATAAGCCCCTTTTCATCCAAAAGAGTGAATCTTTAATTTTAAGGAACTCTTTAAGTGCTTTATTCGACCATAATGAAGTAAAGTCAAAACTCCATGTGATTTAAAAAATAAATTTAAGTTCCCCCCATACTTAATTATCTAGATATGCATGGGTGTAGTGAGTATCCCAGCTTCCAAAATCTCAAAAATATCCTTCATTTTTCAGAGGCTTTTTCAAAAATGAAAGAAGCGATCTGATTGGTTGCTATGGGCAACTCAGAAACTTTTCCTCTGGGCAGGTTTTGATAAATCTCCCTCTATGGGGGAGATTCATTAAGACCAGTGTAGAGGAAGAGTTGTGCAGTTGCCCATAGCAACCAGATTGCTTCTTTCATTTTTCACAATGCCTTTGCAAAATGAAAGAAGCGATCTGATTGGTTGCTATGGGCAACTCAGCATATTTTCCTGGAAAAGTTTCTGAGTTGCCCATAGCAACCAATCAGATTACTTCCTTCATTTTTCAGAGACTTTTTCAAAAATGAAAGAAGCGATCTGATTGGTTGCTATGGGCAACTCAGCAGCTTTCCCCATAGACCACAATGGGCCTACTGGTTTCAATGGGCAAAAAATCAGAGTTAATGCACTAGACACAGTTCTCTATACCATTAACCCCTTCCCGACCTATGACATACCTGTACGTCATGGGTGGCAAGGTGTTCCCGACCCATGACATACAGGTACGTCATGAACATTTTTGCCGCTACTCGCGGCATCCCGCAGCGCCCGGTAAGATGGTGGCTATCACTGATAGCCAGCCATCTTACCATGCGACCACGGGGGGTTTCATCCCCCACCCCCCCCCCCCCAGCGATCGCTGCTATCAGCTGGTCAACTCTGACTAGCTAATAGCAGCGTTTCGCTATCAGAATATTTAGCAGCGCGGTGTGTAAGTCCCGATCACGGGGATCGGGACACACACCGCTCTGCTAAGTGTCCCTTACCCATCCCCCGGCATCACTTACCCGACCATGCGGTGTCCCGAGTGGTCCCGTTGCGAGCGACGTCCTCCAGGCGGTCCCGGCGGCGCTGCGTCCCGGCGGCGCAGGTTGACCGCCAGATGAAGGGGCAGCCGACACGCCCCCTCAAAAAAAGCGCTATAGCAGAGCCAGAAATTGCCAAAGGCAGCGCTGCATCAGTCCCCCAAAAAATGTGAGTTCCTGGATTTAAATATCTATATTCAGGATGGCTGTTCGCATACTGCCAACTATTTTAAGGAGGTGAATGCAAACAGATACCTCGACTTTAACAGTTGCCATCTTAAATAATGGAAGAAGAACATTCCATTCGGTCAAATGAAAAGAATCCGAAGGAATTGTTCTTCCACACAAAAATACCTACAACAACTAGAGAACCTGGAGGATCGTTTTAAACAAAAAGGGTATCCCAAACCCCTTATACAAGGAGCACGCCAGAGAGTGGACGAATTAGAACAAAGTGCTTGCTTGAAAAATAATAAACAGGGTAATGCAGAGGGGGGTTATAATGATGAATTTGATTCTGTTTTTCTAACTAGGTATTACACTTCACACACCAATATTTTTTTATAATTTTTTTTTATTTTTTTTTTGTATAGGTAATATCACCAGCTCATATTATTGTGTCATGATTACTGGCACCATATGTAGTCCCCCAGTTATTCTTCTTTAGATGTTTTCCGTGTCCTGTGCAGTATCTCTCCCAGAAGTCCACTTGATGGCCCCCGTGGTGGTCTACACCCCGAAGTCATCAATTTTTACTCTAAGAGAGAGTGTGCAGCTGTTTCTGGAGACGGTCAACAATAACCTCTGCATGGTGGAATAATAGGTCACGATGTTTATCAGGATCAGTAGAAGCATCACCCACTCGATGATTATGATGGGGATTTCACGGATCTCGTCCCAGTCTTCATCATTATGGAATAATTCCTTTAATGTTTCATATCCAAAATAGAAAACTACACAGACAAAAGTCAGGCCACAGCAGGTGCATCTACTATGGTGGATGACTTTTTTTGCTCCTGGTAATTTATCCATCTGGATGGACTGCCCAAGGTAGTATAAGGCTTCACATGTAATGGAAATTATCGTGCTGACAAAGTGTATCCTGGGATATTCTTCGGGGGACAATACATGCATAACAGCTGTGGAAAAACAGGAGGCCCACACAATGGCCAGCAGGATCCTCTGGATCAGGACCTGATGACCCCTGAACTCTTCAGTATGCATAACCATATACTTATAAATAAGAAAGGTTAGTACCAAAGTGCCAATGGACGTCCCTATAAATCCAATTCTGAATAATATGCTTTCGGGAAAGACATTTCCCACGTCACTGTGAAGGAAAAGAAACCAATGTTATTATGGATATTTCCTCACTCCCAACCCATGAAATAAGAATCATTTGCTTGTTTATCTTACCTGATGCTCATCAGTGGCGAGGCTGCATGGCCGAGGACGACCGTCATGATGTAGCTGGTGGCAAGCCAGGCCGCACACCAAAACGCCAACAGGAGGGGGACGAACCCCAGTCCTTTTAGCTCCATTTCAGACAAGTAGAAAAAGAAGACGCTAATCTCACTATTCTCACTAATCGCACTGGAACAGACTGAAGGCTCGGGCGGCTGTCAGTGGGATGTCAGGCCTCCAGCTGTCTATGACATCACATGTGACATGTCAGAATGACTGCTTGTTTCTTTGAGCTGCCATGATTTAGTATCTGCTATAGACAGAACCTGATGTTTTTACTATGGACCTTACAGACCTCAGAACCCAAGTAATTAGTGCAGGGGCTCCATTTTGATCATCTCATATTTCACATTATTTGAGTTCCAGGGCTCAGATACATTTGCACCCTCTATAGCAGTGGTCTTCAAGCTGTGAACCCCCAACCGCTGCAGAACCACAACTCCCAGCATGCCCAGACAGCAACTTTGCATAAGGAAATAGTCTAATTAAACTTTTCTTATATATAGAATCCCTGAAATCTCCAATCTCTCCTTTTATTGCTTTATGATCTGTGTTACTTATTTGTAAAAAACAATGTTTGTGATTGTCTTCCCCCCACACACTTATGGGCTATCTCTTCAAACGACTTTATTTGACCTAAAGCGTATAATTGATTTACATAAATAAGCCCCTTTTCATCCAAAAGAGTGAATCTTTAATTTTAAGGAACTCTTTAAGTGCTTTATTCGACCATAATGAAGTAAAGTCAAAACTCCATGTGATTTAAAAAATAAATTTAAGTTCCCCCCATACTTAATTATCTAGATATGCATGGGTGTAGTGAGTATCCCAGCTTCCAAAATCTCAAAAATATCCTTCATTTTTCAGAGGCTTTTTCAAAAATGAAAGAAGCGATCTGATTGGTTGCTATGGGCAACTCAGAAACTTTTCCTCTGGGCAGGTTTTGATAAATCTCCCTCTATGGGGGAGATTCATTAAGACCAGTGTAGAGGAAGAGTTGTGCAGTTGCCCATAGCAACCAGATTGCTTCTTTCATTTTTCACAATGCCTTTGCAAAATGAAAGAAGCGATCTGATTGGTTGCTATGGGCAACTCAGCATATTTTCCTGGAAAAGTTTCTGAGTTGCCCATAGCAACCAATCAGATTACTTCCTTCATTTTTCAGAGACTTTTTCAAAAATGAAAGAAGCGATCTGATTGGTTGCTATGGGCAACTCAGCAGCTTTCCCCATAGACCACAATGGGCCTACTGGTTTCAATGGGCAAAAAATCAGAGTTAATGCACTAGACACAGTTCTCTATACCATTAACCCCTTCCCGACCTATGACATACCTGTACGTCATGGGTGGCAAGGTGTTCCCGACCCATGACATACAGGTACGTCATGAACATTTTTGCCGCTACTCGCGGCATCCCGCAGTGCCCGGTAAGATGGTGGCTATCACTGATAGCCAGCCATCTTACCATGCGACCACGGGGGGTTTCATCCCCCACCCCCCCCCCCAGCGATCGCTGCTATCAGCTGGTCAACTCTGACTAGCTAATAGCAGCGTTTCGCTATCAGAATATTTAGCAGCGCGGTGTGTAAGTCCCGATCACGGGGATCGGGACACACACCGCTCTGCTAAGTGTCCCTTACCCATCCCCCGGCATCACTTACCCGACCATGCGGTGTCCCCGAGTGGTCCCGTTGCGAGCGACGTCCTCCAGGCGGTCCCGGCGGCGCTGCGTCCCGGCGGCGCAGGTTGACCGCCAGATGAAGGGGCAGCCGACACGCCCCCTCAAAAAAAGCGCTATAGCAGAGCCAGAAATTGCCAAAGGCAGCGCTGCATCAGTCCCCCAAAAAATGTGAGTTCCTGGATTTAAATATCTATATTCAGGATGGCTGTTCGCATACTGCCAACTATTTTAAGGAGGTGAATGCAAACAGATACCTCGACTTTAACAGTTGCCATCTTAAATAATGGAAGAAGAACATTCCATTCGGTCAAATGAAAAGAATCCGAAGGAATTGTTCTTCCACACAAAAATACCTACAACAACTAGAGAACCTGGAGGATCGTTTTAAACAAAAAGGGTATCCCAAACCCCTTATACAAGGAGCACGCCAGAGAGTGGACGAATTAGAACAAAGTGCTTGCTTGAAAAATAATAAACAGGGTAATGCAGAGGGGGGTTATAATGATGAATTTGATTCTGTTTTTCTAACTAGGTATTACACTTCACACACCAATATTTTTTTATAATTTTTTTTTTTTTTTTTTTTGTATAGGTAATATCACCAGCTCATATTATTGTGTCATGATTACTGGCACCATATGTAGTCCCCCAGTTATTCTTCTTTAGATGTTTTCCGTGTCCTGTGCAGTATCTCTCCCAGAAGTCCACTTGATGGCCCCCGTGGTGGTCTACACCCCGAAGTCATCAATTTTTACTCTAAGAGAGAGTGTGCAGCTGTTTCTGGAGACGGTCAACAATAACCTCTGCATGGTGGAATAATAGGTCACGATGTTTATCAGGATCAGTAGAAGCATCACCCACTCGATGATTATGATGGGGATTTCACGGATCTCGTCCCAGTCTTCATCATTATGGAATAATTCCTTTAATGTTTCATATCCAAAATAGAAAACTACACAGACAAAAGTCAGGCCACAGCAGGTGCATCTACTATGGTGGATGACTTTTTTTGCTCCTGGTAATTTATACATCTGGATGGACTGCCCAAGGTAGTATAAGGCTTCACATGTAATGGAAATTATCGTGCTGACAAAGTGTATCCTGGGATATTCTTCGGGGGACAATACATGCATAACAGCTGTGGAAAAACAGGAGGCCCACACAATGGCCAGCAGGATCCTCTGGATCAGGACCTGATGACCCCTGAACTCTTCAGTATGCATAACCATATACTTATAAATAAGAAAGGTTAGTACCAAAGTGCCAATGGACGTCCCTATAAATCCAATTCTGAATAATATGCTTTCGGGAAAGACATTTCCCACGTCACTGTGAAGGAAAAGAAACCAATGTTATTATGGATATTTCCTCACTCCCAACCCATGAAATAAGAATCATTTGCTTGTTTATCTTACCTGATGCTCATCAGTGGCGAGGCTGCATGGCCGAGGACGACCGTCATGATGTAGCTGGTGGCAAGCCAGGCCGCACACCAAAACGCCAACAGGAGGGGGACGAACCCCAGTCCTTTTAGCTCCATTTCAGACAAGTAGAAAAAGAAGACGCTAATCTCACTATTCTCACTAATCGCACTGGAACAGACTGAAGGCTCGGGCGGCTGTCAGTGGGATGTCAGGCCTCCAGCTGTCTATGACATCACATGTGACATGTCAGAATGACTGCTTGTTTCTTTGAGCTGCCATGATTTAGTATCTGCTATAGACAGAACCTGATGTTTTTACTATGGACCTTACAGACCTCAGAACCCAAGTAATTAGTGCAGGGGCTCCATTTTGATCATCTCATATTTCACATTATTTGAGTTCCAGGGCTCAGATACATTTGCACCCTCTATAGCAGTGGTCTTCAAGCTGTGAACCCCCAACCGCTGCAGAACCACAACTCCCAGCATGCCCAGACAGCAACTTTGCATAAGGAAATAGTCTAATTAAACTTTTCTTATATATAGAATCCCTGAAATCTCCAATCTCTCCTTTTATTGCTTTATGATCTGTGTTACTTATTTGTAAAAAACAATGTTTGTGATTGTCTTCCCCCCACACACTTATGGGCTATCTCTTCAAACGACTTTATTTGACCTAAAGCGTATAATTGATTTACATAAATAAGCCCCTTTTCATCCAAAAGAGTGAATCTTTAATTTTAAGGAACTCTTTAAGTGCTTTATTCGACCATAATGAAGTAAAGTCAAAACTCCATGTGATTTAAAAAATAAATTTAAGTTCCCCCCATACTTAATTATCTAGATATGCATGGGTGTAGTGAGTATCCCAGCTTCCAAAATCTCAAAAATATCCTTCATTTTTCAGAGGCTTTTTCAAAAATGAAAGAAGCGATCTGATTGGTTGCTATGGGCAACTCAGAAACTTTTCCTCTGGGCAGGTTTTGATAAATCTCCCTCTATGGGGGAGATTCATTAAGACCAGTGTAGAGGAAGAGTTGTGCAGTTGCCCATAGCAACCAGATTGCTTCTTTCATTTTTCACAATGCCTTTGCAAAATGAAAGAAGCGATCTGATTGGTTGCTATGGGCAACTCAGCATATTTTCCTGGAAAAGTTTCTGAGTTGCCCATAGCAACCAATCAGATTACTTCCTTCATTTTTCAGAGACTTTTTCAAAAATGAAAGAAGCGATCTGATTGGTTGCTATGGGCAACTCAGCAGCTTTCCCCATAGACCACAATGGGCCTACTGGTTTCAATGGGCAAAAAATCAGAGTTAATGCACTAGACACAGTTCTCTATACCATTAACCCCTTCCCGACCTATGACATACCTGTACGTCATGGGTGGCAAGGTGTTCCCGACCCATGACATACAGGTACGTCATGAACATTTTTGCCGCTACTCGCGGCATCCCGCAGCGCCCGGTAAGATGGTGGCTATCACTGATAGCCAGCCATCTTACCATGCGACCACGGGGGGTTTCATCCCCCACCCCCCCCCCCCAGCGATCGCTGCTATCAGCTGGTCAACTCTGACTAGCTAATAGCAGCGTTTCGCTATCAGAATATTTAGCAGCGCGGTGTGTAAGTCCCGATCACGGGGATCGGGACACACACCGCTCTGCTAAGTGTCCCTTACCCATCCCCCGGCATCACTTACCCGACCATGCGCTGTCCCGAGTGGTCCCGTTGCGAGCGACGTCCTCCAGGCGGTCCCAGCGGCGCTGCGTCCCGGCGGCGCAGGTTGACCGCCAGATGAAGGGGCAGCCGACACGCCCCCTCAAAAAAAGCGCTATAGCAGAGCCAGAAATTGCCAAAGGCAGCGCTGCATCAGTCCCCCAAAAAATGTGAGTTCCTGGATTTAAATATCTATATTCAGGATGGCTGTTCGCATACTGCCAACTATTTTAAGGAGGTGAATGCAAACAGATACCTCGACTTTAACAGTTGCCATCTTAAATAATGGAAGAAGAACATTCCATTCGGTCAAATGAAAAGAATCCGAAGGAATTGTTCTTCCACACAAAAATACCTACAACAACTAGAGAACCTGGAGGATCGTTTTAAACAAAAAGGGTATCCCAAACCCCTTATACAAGGAGCACGCCAGAGAGTGGACGAATTAGAACAAAGTGCTTGCTTGAAAAATAATAAACAGGGTAATGCAGAGGGGGGTTATAATGATGAATTTGATTCTGTTTTTCTAACTAGGTATTACACTTCACACACCAATATTTTTTTATAATTTTTTTTTTTTTTTTTTTTGTATAGGTAATATCACCAGCTCATATTATTGTGTCATGATTACTGGCACCATATGTAGTCCCCCAGTTATTCTTCTTTAGATGTTTTCCGTGTCCTGTGCAGTATCTCTCCCAGAAGTCCACTTGATGGCCCCCGTGGTGGTCTACACCCCGAAGTCATCAATTTTTACTCTAAGAGAGAGTGTGCAGCTGTTTCTGGAGACGGTCAACAATAACCTCTGCATGGTGGAATAATAGGTCACGATGTTTATCAGGATCAGTAGAAGCATCACCCACTCGATGATTATGATGGGGATTTCACGGATCTCGTCCCAGTCTTCATCATTATGGAATAATTCCTTTAATGTTTCATATCCAAAATAGAAAACTACACAGACAAAAGTCAGGCCACAGCAGGTGCATCTACTATGGTGGATGACTTTTTTTGCTCCTGGTAATTTATACATCTGGATGGACTGCCCAAGGTAGTATAAGGCTTCACATGTAATGGAAATTATCGTGCTGACAAAGTGTATCCTGGGATATTCTTCGGGGGACAATACATGCATAACAGCTGTGGAAAAACAGGAGGCCCACACAATGGCCAGCAGGATCCTCTGGATCAGGACCTGATGACCCCTGAACTCTTCAGTATGCATAACCATATACTTATAAATAAGAAAGGTTAGTACCAAAGTGCCAATGGACGTCCCTATAAATCCAATTCTGAATAATATGCTTTCGGGAAAGACATTTCCCACGTCACTGTGAAGGAAAAGAAACCAATGTTATTATGGATATTTCCTCACTCCCAACCCATGAAATAAGAATCATTTGCTTGTTTATCTTACCTGATGCTCATCAGTGGCGAGGCTGCATGGCCGAGGACGACCGTCATGATGTAGCTGGTGGCAAGCCAGGCCGCACACCAAAACGCCAACAGGAGGGGGACGAACCCCAGTCCTTTTAGCTCCATTTCAGACAAGTAGAAAAAGAAGACGCTAATCTCACTATTCTCACTAATCGCACTGGAACAGACTGAAGGCTCGGGCGGCTGTCAGTGGGATGTCAGGCCTCCAGCTGTCTATGACATCACATGTGACATGTCAGAATGACTGCTTGTTTCTTTGAGCTGCCATGATTTAGTATCTGCTATAGACAGAACCTGATGTTTTTACTATGGACCTTACAGACCTCAGAACCCAAGTAATTAGTGCAGGGGCTCCATTTTGATCATCTCATATTTCACATTATTTGAGTTCCAGGGCTCAGATACATTTGCACCCTCTATAGCAGTGGTCTTCAAGCTGTGAACCCCCAACCGCTGCAGAACCACAACTCCCAGCATGCCCAGACAGCAACTTTGCATAAGGAAATAGTCTAATTAAACTTTTCTTATATATAGAATCCCTGAAATCTCCAATCTCTCCTTTTATTGCTTTATGATCTGTGTTACTTATTTGTAAAAAACAATGTTTGTGATTGTCTTCCCCCCACACACTTATGGGCTATCTCTTCAAACGACTTTATTTGACCTAAAGCGTATAATTGATTTACATAAATAAGCCCCTTTTCATCCAAAAGAGTGAATCTTTAATTTTAAGGAACTCTTTAAGTGCTTTATTCGACCATAATGAAGTAAAGTCAAAACTCCATGTGATTTAAAAAATAAATTTAAGTTCCCCCCATACTTAATTATCTAGATATGCATGGGTGTAGTGAGTATCCCAGCTTCCAAAATCTCAAAAATATCCTTCATTTTTCAGAGGCTTTTTCAAAAATGAAAGAAGCGATCTGATTGGTTGCTATGGGCAACTCAGAAACTTTTCCTCTGGGCAGGTTTTGATAAATCTCCCTCTATGGGGGAGATTCATTAAGACCAGTGTAGAGGAAGAGTTGTGCAGTTGCCCATAGCAACCAGATTGCTTCTTTCATTTTTCACAATGCCTTTGCAAAATGAAAGAAGCGATCTGATTGGTTGCTATGGGCAACTCAGCATATTTTCCTGGAAAAGTTTCTGAGTTGCCCATAGCAACCAATCAGATTACTTCCTTCATTTTTCAGAGACTTTTTCAAAAATGAAAGAAGCGATCTGATTGGTTGCTATGGGCAACTCAGCAGCTTTCCCCATAGACCACAATGGGCCTACTGGTTTCAATGGGCAAAAAATCAGAGTTAATGCACTAGACACAGTTCTCTATACCATTAACCCCTTCCCGACCTATGACATACCTGTACGTCATGGGTGGCAAGGTGTTCCCGACCCATGACATACAGGTACGTCATGAACATTTTTGCCGCTACTCGCGGCATCCCGCAGCGCCCGGTAAGATGGTGGCTATCACTGATAGCCAGCCATCTTACCATGCGACCACGGGGGGTTTCATCCCCCCCCCCCCCCCCCCAGCGATCGCTGCTATCAGCTGGTCAACTCTGACTAGCTAATAGCAGCGTTTCGCTATCAGAATATTTAGCAGCGCGGTGTGTAAGTCCCGATCACGGGGATCGGGACACACACCGCTCTGCTAAGTGTCCCTTACCCATCCCCCGGCATCACTTACCCGACCATGCGGTGTCCCGAGTGGTCCCGTTGCGAGCGACGTCCTCCAGGCGGTCCCAGGCGGCGCTGCGTCCCGGCGGCGCAGGTTGACCGCCAGATGAAGGGGCAGCCGACACGCCCCCTCAAAAAAAGCGCTATAGCAGAGCCAGAAATTGCCAAAGGCAGCGCTGCATCAGTCCCCCAAAAAATGTGAGTTCCTGGATTTAAATATCTATATTCAGGATGGCTGTTCGCATACTGCCAACTATTTTAAGGAGGTGAATGCAAACAGATACCTCGACTTTAACAGTTGCCATCTTAAATAATGGAAGAAGAACATTCCATTCGGTCAAATGAAAAGAATCCGAAGGAATTGTTCTTCCACACAAAAATACCTACAACAACTAGAGAACCTGGAGGATCGTTTTAAACAAAAAGGGTATCCCAAACCCCTTATACAAGGAGCACGCCAGAGAGTGGACGAATTAGAACAAAGTGCTTGCTTGAAAAATAATAAACAGGGTAATGCAGAGGGGGGTTATAATGATGAATTTGATTCTGTTTTTCTAACT